>NC_040884.2:15459505-15562005 GCF_900634795.4 Betta splendens | reverse complement strand
GTGGTTTCTGTCAAGTCAGACGAGTGGAACATTATCTGAATCTGAAGCAGAAAAATTGAAGGTGAAGTTTGTTAAATTTGTTTATATTTATTCACCTTTTATTTATAATTTGTGGTAAATCTTTCAGCATCGACAGTGTTCTGTTCTCAACAATGTGTAGCTCTTACAAGTGGTGAGCTGTCAGTTGTGTCATTAGTCAGACATAGTCTGTTACCACGGCAGCACGTGATGATGTCATGGTGTTCTAAGGTCTCACGTAAGAAGATCTTAATCATGGGCCTAAAGGACGTACTGTACGGTATAACTCCAACATAATCACTCCATCATCGTCTCTCAACGACACACTCACCACCTCATTCATGGCCTCCAGAAACTCACGGGAAAGTTCAAAGGTTCTACCATTTATTATTTTTAAACACACGGCGCAAGCCAGAGAAGACAATAACATCGAGTCAGGTTAGGCTTGTTGGGTCCAGCGTGCTTCTAATTTTGTTCTGGCCCGCACATTGTAAATATAATTAAGCAGGATAGTTTAAAACACTGCAGGGTATGTCCTTGCGATGCTCGGATCAAGACTCCAATGGAGCCAGAGTGAGCGCTGTTAATTTTATTTTCATTTATTAGCACATATCTCCTGGAGGTATTTAGACTAACGAGGTTTCAGAGGGCCTTGGCTGAGCTTTCTGTGCCCTGTCATTATTGATTTTACTGAGTAGTGGCCATGATTAGGACAATAGCCACGACTCACTTTTGTTGCTTATGAGAAATTATTACACTGTGGCCTTGTTCAGTACAGAAAGAGAGTCGCATAATGACACAAATAATCCTATTGACTCATTGGAGTTGATGTTTGTCCAGACGAGTGAATGACACACAAGTCAATGAAGTTCCATCTGACAAGCCAGCGCTAATGAGTGAAAGCACTGTGTCTCTTTTGATGTTCTGCATGCAAACGGAGAGCTCACCACAGAGTTGTGCCTTCTAAAGCTACAACACAAAGATAAAATTGTTTTTGACCGGAAAAAAATGTGTTGAATGCTTTGAATAAATCCAACGCTGGCCACAGAACACAATCTTTTTACTTCCATTCGACTTTCTTTTTTTAACCTTTGTTTGATACATTTTTAGAACATCGCTAATAAAAATCCAAGTTTTCACAAGACTTTACACATCTTAAAATTCTTTCTAAGAGCAAGATAACAATTTTCCAACATATTTTAAAAAAGTCTGTGCGTACAATCACAATGTGCCTGCTTTTTATCTGTTTAGTAACATCCTCCCTCAAAACTACAACACATTTGTAAAAGATATCTGTGCAGGCTCACGTGCAATAGTTCTTCTTGGGGATGTCTAGAGCCGTGTGGAAGCACATACTGTACTAGTAAGATCAATTACCCATCATGCAATGAGGCCAAAGAGTCAATTTAGGAGGTTATGGTAAAAAAACAAAACGTTTAACTCAATATATATGTTCTTTTGGGATTGTAAAGCATTCTGGGAAATGGATTCTAGCTAACGTTGGTCTACATTGACAGGCATCACATCAGTGTCATTTATTGTGTGTGCGGCTTATAGTTGTTGGACTTTACAACTAATAAAAAAGCAGCACACAATACCAAATGTGTACATAGTCCTTGAGCTACATACTCAAAAGCTCTATGTGTTCCCTGCATAGCCAAGACAATTAGAGAGGCGGTCATGAAACACACACACAAACCACTCAGTCACATAGTTTGAGGGCTCATGTGTGTTTACGCAAAGGTCGCGAGGACCGTCTTTCTTTGTACAGTTTAACAACAAGCATAGACAACTGTTTATAAGAACACAAGACTCGCCCCACCGCTGCTGTGGTTCTCATACTTTGTTTATCTGAGTCGCTACCACTAAGTATGTGGGAGTGTTCTGAGTAAATCCTAGATGGTGCAAAGCTTTAGAAGTGTATATACTGAATGCTGGTTAGAAAAGTAGAAAAGGGTTTTGTTAGTGCCACAAACCTTTCTTTGAAGGAAATGCTGAAATTAATTGTGTAGCAAAATATGTTCTTTATATTTGACTTTAGATGATAAAATGTTTCTAAATAACAAATGTGTCTAGTTTGCCTTCCAATAACAGTCAGGGTTCATGTAATCAGTGAAACGGGCCTTGCTTGCTGTTCAGTAATTGTTCCTCGCTGGCCTTCAAGAAATCCTTCCGAGAGACGCTTCCACAAATCCACAGGCCTCCCTCTGTGCAGAAATGTATTGAAGATTCAGATGAAGACGATGCGAGTTTTCAGCCTTCTAATTTAGTCACATTAAGCAGATAACCTCGAAGGTCCGTGTCGCTTTAGTCTGTTGTTGTTACTATCCTTATACTGCAGCATAACAGGGAGGCACAAGGTGGAAGATTTCCTCTTTGTTGGATTTACTTAGGCCTTTACAGCGCTGTGGATTGTGTGATTGTTGTTCCCCAACACCTGAGTTTAGAAAGTTATGATTTTATATATCTGCATAGTTTAAAAGACGCACACAATACGTCAGAAATGATGATATTTGTCGTCATTGTTTTTACCCACGTTTATGTCTCGAATGACCTTCCTTTTTGATGATTCACTGTCCAGGTCAGTTCGGATACCAACTACAGTACCAGCCTTATACTGTAAGTGCTAATACCCTTGACCCAACAGCACAGGATCAAGTTAAGAGGGGGAGGAAAAAGCTCAGTGCTGAAGTCCTGTTTGATAGTCATCCATAGCTAGGAAAGAATAATCCTTAACAGGCTCCACAGTTGTTGCATTAGAATGATTGTCTGCATTTTGGGGTTTATCTTTGTGTTTTTTTTCACCCTCTGCCCCGAAAGGTCATAGTCCCTCATCCTGCTGACATTTAGAGCATTGATAATATTCCCTCACATATCAATTTCACCTATTTTCTCATCATTCTCGTTTCCCCCCTAGCAGAAAATGGAATCATTTGTGCTTTCAGCAATTTGTTATTGATTGGGAGAGCTCTGGAAATAGAAGGTAGCCATTATGGCAATGCTGCAGCTACGGTTAAATTGAGTTTTAAGCAGGCCTGCAAATGTATCATTTCACAGCCATAACACAAAAGCTTTTAAATCCATGAACCTCAGGATGGATCAAATGCCTAAAAATACCAGTATTCTCATCATATTGAGAGCTATTACAATTTTTGTCGTCGAGAGGTTTCCTATAATTCTGTAGAATGTGACAGTATGTGGCTGCATCTAAGAGAAACCGCAGTTAAGATTGATTCTCTGACTAGCATCGGGTCCATTCAGCGTGCCATTGTCGGCACACAAAATGGTGATTCAGTGGCTATTGATGCAAGCCAGATATCTTATTTCATGTACAGTATGCTGGATTCTTGTTATGTTTGGGTGCTGAGAGGAAATAATAGGTGATGGTTATACTTCTATCTCTGTTTTGCTGATTTACCTTTCAGCCAAAACGTACTTGTATGTGCAGTATGTTGGTTCTCATGAACACAGGGTGAGTACATATACAGTACTGTACTGTATTGCATACATCAGTGTGTTTTTACCTGTATGGATTGTGATCACAAAAGTACTTGACATTCACCCCCCAAAGCCCTTTTGGCCCTGCACCCATGGGACAGTGCATCAGGCCTAGGCAGGAGAGGCAATGGGAGCGCCTCAGGCTTGGTCTTCACCACATCATCCCAGCTCTGGTCTGGTTGGGATACCAAAGAAACCATGGGCCTGTAGCACGTCTTCTTGATGCTCATAAATAATGCTGCCTGTTGAATTAGTAATTACCCCAGCTGGTTTATTTTTGTTGACCAAGGAACAGAATGGCTTGTAAATTACTAGTACCCCTTCCCTCCCAGGGTATAGTCCTACTCCCTAATCCCCAGAGGAGGATTGCTGGCTGTTTATGGCCTGTGAAGCAACCACCACCCCCCTTCCCTTTAGCCGGCCAGTTGGCCCTGCAACCCCCCACTACCAACTGTCATTTTCCTTGAGAACCAGGGAACATGTTCTCCCTGTGTGACGTCCGCTTGCAGATATAAAGTCTATAATTAATGATACGGGTCTCTGGCTGATGATGGACAAGCAGCGGCACCTCAAGCCATTCTTAGGGCCATCTTTTATAACGGTGTCTATGTCAGCTAAACACAATACAGTGTACAGAGTACTGAGTCATTAACATACTAGTAGGAATTAAGCCTTACTGCAAATCAGGACCTGTATCTGTAACCTCAGTGACCTGGGTGTAATACCTGAGATAATATTTGAGTTGTGAGTGTGTGTGTGTGTGTGTGTGTGTGTGTGTGTGTGTGTGTGTGTGTGTGTGTGTGTGTGTGTGTGTGTGTGTGTGTGTGTGTCCGTGTGTTTGTCGGTGGGTTGACGGGCAGAGGGGTGCACTCAGACCATGCTTGCCTTATCCCACTTTCCTCTAAAGGTTAGCTGTTTGGTTGTTGACCGGGGAAGAGAGAGAATGAGTGTGTGTCTGTGTGTGTCTGTGTGTGTGTGGGGGGGTAGAGAGAATGCCAGACTCTTAATGATCCCTCCTGAGAGGGCTTGCTGTGTGTGCAGCACCAAGGCCCGGACAGGGAAACACGGGGAAATTAGCGATCTCTCTCAATAACCTCTGATGAAAGTCTGCCTCCTACCCACTCCTCTGTCACTGGCTTCTCAAGACAATAAGCCAATTAGACCCAACCCAGCTAAGGGCCAGGGCCCCATGCGAGCCTGTGTGTGTGTGTGTTTGTGTGTGTGTTTGTGAGAAAACGTGCAAGTGTGAGTTGGACAGCGCAGGGAAATGAAAGAACAGCAACAGAGATTCCTTCGGCATAATTTTCCCGCTGCTTGGAAATCAGGAGGAGGATAAAGATTTATGTGAAGAAGTAATAATTCGTGGATATTTCATATAAGTAATTTCCACTTGGCTAAACCCAAGCTGACAGCGAGTCACCACAGAGCTCTCTGCTCTTTTAGCTACTTTTGGTCAGATGTTGACCACGTTGTTGTTGTGATGCCACATAACAGAATGGAAAACAAACACTTGAATAGTTTCCCTCTGCGTTCTTATGATTCTGGATGAATTCAAGAGCTGTATGAATGGATATGTATAGTTTGCATAACGCAGAAACTCATATTTCGTAAGCCGAGGTGTCACTTCCCTTCCTCTCTCCTGCCTCTGAGATATTGGTCTGTCTGCTCGTCCCATAACTCACACTTTACTCGCGATGCTCAATTAAACTGCATACATTATGGGAGTTGATGGGGAGGTAGGACATTTGTAATCAAGCATATTTATTCTCTTTAATCACCCTGGGGACCTGGAGACCTCAGGAGCACACGTGCACAACCGGTGCATGCAAATGCGCGCACACACACACGCACAAATCCTCAAACGAACGAGTTTGCGGCCAATGCGACGTGCACGGATTTCTACCAACGCAGCACGCACACACACACACACACACACACACACACACACACACACACACACACACACACACACACACACACACACACACACACACACATGCGCTCTTATCAAATTATGCTGCTGAACTCAATCAAACCGAGGGTTGGCAGCCTTGACTTCATCGCCCCCGTAACTCCCCCTCTGCACCCTGGTCCCTCGACCCCAACCCCATATTAATGACAGCACACTAGTTTACATATTAATGAATAGCTTTGGTTTTTAATATGCTGCTCACTAAATCACACAAGGCAAGCAGACAGGCTATTAGTGCTTTGTACTCCTCTGGTGTATATAAAAAATATATGGGGCGAAATGTATTTCATGTGCCTGTAGGTGTTTTTGTGGCTGTATGTCAGCAAGTTCTATATGCATGCGTATTATATATAACGCGTAAAGGTGCATTCCCCGATTCAATGCATCACTGTTTTTCCAAACATGAATAATGTTGGGTTGGATTTATGGTGCGGCTTTGATGGAACGTAGCAGAATTACAGTACAGGAGAAAGTCCCACGTTTGCTCCTTTTCTGCATTTGACCCACGGTGAAGCTGCACAAACACGTGCACGCGCGCCAGGAGTTATTTCTGTCAACTTGGACAAACAGTAATCGTGTGCAAATGCACCCCACTGTCAGTTAATCTCCAGTCGCTGTCAGTAATCACATATAGAAACGGGAGCTGGATGTGAAAGGCAGGAAATAATTAGAAATATTCCCAGTGGCTGCTTTGTGACTGGGACTCAGTGTAACTCCACTTTTAATTAGACAAAGAAATCGACACACGTTGGACACGTCGCCCGCTAACACTGCACTGTACAGTATGTACACATACATGTACACACACTAATAGAAACGCACACCGTCATGTGCTCCCAGTCAGCAACAGGGGAAATAAAGGCTTGGTTTAAAGAGGGCTTAGTGTCGTCCACCACCAAGAATGAGTCTATATTGGGTAAAAGCCAGGGGTGTGTGTAAGAGTGATGTATTCTGGGTCTGTCATGACAAATTTATTTGTTTATAAGCCAAGGATGAGAGGAATAGAAAAGTAGGAGAGGCAGACAACAGAATGTAACGCCATAATTATCACAGTGGTCCTTTGCGTTGCCTCCGCCAGCGAGACTACAATGTGAAAGTCTCATTTGATCTTCTAACGCCTAATGCTCGCATGCTCGCGTCCGCTCACGTCCTGCATGTACACATTTCTAAGGAACTTTGATTCTGTGCTTCCTGTGCTTCTATCCCCTCACAAGTGTGTTTGTGTGTGTTCCGTGTGCGTAGAGGCCCCTGCGCACACGCACTCGCACTTGTGTAAAGTCTCCAGCTCATTCACTCCCTTTCATTATATATAGGATTCTGCCTCATTTTCCATTGTGTGACCACCATTAAGTACCCACCACATTATTGAGCTCCCATCTGCTAATGACAAAATAGACAAAGAGAATAATCAACACTTCTCTCCGTCTCCGCTGATTTCTTCCCTCTGTCTGTTGTGTATCAGCGCTTTCGTCTCTACGTCTCCCCAGTCATTTGGATAAAATCAAGGGATCTTCATTATGTGTGTGTGCGTGTGCGTGCGAGTAAAAAGGAGAGTGTACGTTCACATTGTTCAAAAGGATGTATTTTTCAATGTGTGCGTGCCAGCCATCCGGTAAGTGTGTCTCTGCAAGTTTGCGTGTGTGTGTGTGTGTGTGTGTGTGTGTGTGTGTGTGTGTGTGTGTGTGTGTGTGTGTGTGTGTGTGTGTGTATCTGTGCATGAAGACCACAGACGAGATGCAATAATTGAAGGCCCTCCTGCAGATTTCACACAATCAACGTGGCCACACTCTAGGTGATGAAAGTGAATCACAGATTGAAGGGAGAGTTGGTTTTAAAAAGGCTTTCAGAGCCCCCCATTCCTCAATTATCCCCACAATGGCTTATTAATACCAAACCCACCTTCTCTGCATTGCGCCCTCTTATTTCCTTTCTTTCTCTCCTTTCCACATCACAGAGTGACACGGTGTTATATTCATATTACCCTCTGCCTTCATATTTGACCAGATCTCCCTCATTGCTCACCCCTTCCCCTCTTCCCCCCCGAATCCATCCTGCTCTCCATCTTTGTCCTTCATATTTTTTAAAACCTGCTGCCCTTTGGCTTCATATCTGCCCAGATCTCCATCTCTGCCACCCCCCCCCCATCCTACCCTCCTTCACTTTCCTTCCCTTCTCTTTGCACCCCTATGCCTCCACCTTTTTTTTTAATCCTTTTTAATGAAACGGAGGACCCTGCTGCCAATGGAGGTGATCCTCATTCGCCAGTCCCACTGTGCGCTGATTGTCTGTCTGCAGAATGGCCGGGGAAAGGGTTGAATAGGATAGATGAGTCTGTATTGGCCCTGCTGCTGCAATTCAAATAATACTACCGCTCCTATGCTATTGCCACTACTGCGCCCTCCTTCTTTCTCTCCCTTCTTTCATGTGAAGAAAGATAAGGCTCAGAGTTATTATCCCAGAGATGAATACAGTCCCATTACCTAAAAGCGAGGAGGAGCTGAGCCATTAATTGCTTGGAATTTGGTGTCACCACAACATATGCGCAGAGCTCATGGCATGTATCATGTCTAGGGATTCGGAGAAGAGGGAGGGAAGGAGGCTGAGCTGGTAGGAAGGGAGGAGGGAACAAAAAACCAGGAGCGAAGGAGACGAGGGGCTGCATCCGTTATTATCCACAACACGTTTTGCGTTTGATGTCGCCACTGTCATTTTCCCCTGCCGCGTGTCTATATCCAGCCAGAGAGCAGTTTCAGGATCACAGCAACACGGCGGCGGAAATATTGAACCGATGCTTCCGCCAGCTTTTGAAAAGCGACATTGGGTGCGAGCGAGAGGAAAAGGAAAATATGTACGAACAAACAGTGACTCCTCTCGGCAACCCCTCCCCTCGGGTTTCATCTCTCCCTCGCCTCCTTGCCGTCTGTCGTTCTGTCCCCTCGCTTTTCACTGCTTACCGCTGTCACTGTCTCATTTAGCCTGTCTAAAAATATAGTCCTCCTCCCCAGATGTAAAAGGGGTAGAAATTTCGACATGTGTGTTACCTTTTCATCTGCGAGGCGGGGAGAGGGATCTTGGGGGAAATCAGGTGTCTTAATGACAGCCGAGTGTGGAGCGCGGGTAATGCGGAGCGCCGGCATTTGCAGTACATGCATTAAATTATTCACATCAAAAACTCATTGTTTGTTACCTGACAGAGCTGCAGAGAGAGGTGGAAGGATGATGGAAAAGCGCGATGAATTAAACATCAGGAAGATGGAGTGCCTCAGAGAGAACGGGGGGAAAGACAAGAAGGGAGAAATGTGCACTCAAATCGGATGTTTAGACTCTAAAGATGCGCTCTTGTCTTTGGAGAAGTGAGGTGGAGTTGAAAGAATGTATGTATTTACGTCTGTGATTTTATGATAATGTGAAAGACTGTTTATAGAACCCGCCTATTATCTTCTTACCAATGACAGGCAGTCGGCTGGTACATCAGGAAGTCGAAACAGGAAGTCAGAAATGTTACAGCGCTACAGATTCTGAGAGGAAGCTGATGGTGGTAGAAGAAAAAAGTGACTTTTTGACTCAGGGAATTTTACAGGAGGCAGTTTGAAAGAAATAAAGAATAGGCCTGTAAACATGATTCTACTTCATCATTTAACTTGTCATCTAACATTTTTAGTTATAAGGAATAATTTTTTGATGTAACCTAATTCCTTGACAGATTTACAGTAGATGAGAACTTCACCACTGTCCATTCTGTCCTCAATTAATATTGTTGCCTGTAGCATTTTCTTTGTCACACACACAACCACATGTTTGACATCCACGTTCATAAACAGAACCTGGCTTGAAAAGTCTCTCAGGCTGAACAGGAAGTGAGCAGAAGACGCGTTTGTTTGTCATCAACAGTTGTCCCAGACTCGAGTCTGATGAGAGAAGACGTTTTGCCCCAAGTCTAACAAATTAATGTTTAAGCATTCTTTAAAAATGAATTGGATTTAATAGTTAATGAAGTACAACGATAATAGCTTGTTTCACAGAAGCTTAATGTAGCACTTAACAATGCCGTGCAATTAATACATTATGCTAAGTTGTGTTGTGTTAATTTGCGATGGAGAAATTAAAAATAGATCACACAACCAGTTGGAGTGTGGATCCTGTTGATGTGGGAGTAGAAAAGGGGGCCGAGCGTGTGGGGGAAAACACATGCATTTATCCGAGGGTGATTAAGTTTAAGGCAATGATTCACTAAATATTTAACAGCTTTGCTTGGTGCAAAGTATATCATGAATTATAGATGGCGAGGATGAGCATGTCTTGATGTAAGACAGTGTTTAAAGACTTAACCTACAATGAGGGAAGAGCAATTACTATTGTAATAAATGAGAGTGGAGGGAAAAAAGACCGTCTATTCGTTATTTCTAATTAATTTCTGAGGATGATCACAACGGGGGGAGCGAGCGGATGGGGCTCGCTCCATTAGTCTCTGACACTTTGGGGCCCTTTTGTCCTTGATAAATGGACTCGGTGCTTCGCATGACGCGCGCGCTTGTGCCCCTTCGCGTGCGGACGCGCACACAGACATGAGACGGACGTGGACACAATAACGAGAAAGGGAAAGAAAGTTTTCATTTGCGTGAGTTTAAATACTCTCGATCCGCCTCCAAAATAAAAGCTGGCAATAACGTACATACTAACAGAAAGATGTTCTGGACTTTCTGAATAGATGATTTTCCATTTTCAGTGTGCTCTCAGCTTCTTGTACTGTATATGAATACCACTGTGTCTGTTTGTATAGTGTATGTGTGCAGTACAGATCCCCTGTGACAAATGCTTAGCCTTTAGCCTCTCTAGTACCTACTGTCTCCCATACAAATACTCCTTACATATCCTATATTTCCTCTCCTCCTCCTGTTTCCTTCCCCGTGATTTTATAAAGGCTTCAACATCTTCCAGTAGTTCTCTCACAGATTTCATTAGGTGAGGAGAGGGGAGAACATCGGCGCGCTGGAGCTTTCTCTTTTTTTCTTTTTTAACTTTCACTGTGCATTACTTGATGTCATATCACTAAGGAAGAGAGAGGAGGTGTACGCACGGGCCCTATATTCAAAGTCACTGGAGCATTCCATGTGTAGTGCTCTGAAATATTGATGTGTAAGCAAAAACACACTGCGTCCTGTCACTTTCAGGAACGCTGAGGCGAATGGAAGTCACAAGGAAGAAGGATGATGCCTCGTTTTTTCTCCCCCTTTCCGGCTCTAGCCGACTGTCAAAGGGGGTTATTCACTTTGGTAGGGAAAGTCAAGCGATTAGCCATTAAGTGTGGCCCAACGTGTGAGTAAATAGAGGTTTGATAATCAATCAGTGACATGTCTGTCTTCTGCCCGTCAGCTTTCTCTGTCTACTTGGAGCTCCGACTTGATGCATATTAATCCACACTGCGGCGGTGATCTCTCCAGACCCCTGCTCTGTATTATTCATGGCATTATTCCATCTGATGCTAACAGCACATTTGGCATGCACACCGGGAAAAAAAAATCACCATCAAATTTTCAAAATCGTGAAGAAACATTTCTCCCTCTTCTCGTTTGCATCTGAAAACGTTGTTTTATTTATTCCTCCACTCTTGTTTAATTGATTATTTGTCTTTTTTCTCCCCCTTAATTCGGTGTCACATCCTCTTTTTTTCTTTACTTTTTACATCTTCCACTTGACTTGAGGGAGTGAGTGCCTGGTTTCAGTGGCTTGTGGGGCTACACCGATGTTAAGCCTATCTGGTTTGTCTGTGTGTAGTTGTATTGATCCTTGGCTAAGACATTAGATCTGTACGCCATGTCAAGGGTTTGGTGACCTCTAGCAGTCTCTCTCCAAGTGATAGCTTTGATAAGCCCCATCCTTCTCTCTGTTCTATATAGAGCCGTGCCCTAACCTTTAGCCCAACTCTGTGTTTGAGCCTGACCTTTCTTTGATGTGTAATACAAACCACGTGCCGCCCCACCACCGAACACACTTATTCAGACACGAGATATAAACACATGTACCCCCAAACACACACACACACACAGACACGCGTGGTATGCACACACGCCCACCGTTAGTCAACACCCCGAAGCACCAACTCCCATGGAACCTTATTAAAACCACCTTCAGAGGAAACGGGGGAAGTTCTCAAAGTCTCCATAACTTCTATAATGTGTTGTATGAATAATGTTTTCCTCTCCTCATTTCCCCCTCTTCAATCGTTAATGCAGAAAAGCAAAGACTCCTCTTGCACAAAAAGACAAACGCCAGGGCCCACTGATGGGCATGTCTTATTTACTGACGGCAACAGGCCGGCCTGGCGGGCAGCGAAAGCGCACACGCAGGCACGTGTCGCCAGGCAGTAGCACTCGCAGTCGCGCCCTGCGTACGTGTGTACACGCAGGCGCCGATAATTCTGAGACGCACACGCGCGCGCACACACACGCACACACACACACACACACGCTTCCTGTTTGATGTTTGCCAATCATCTGAGATCCCTTACAGCTTGCCCTGCCTCCTACCAAATAAGAGTCTTCATTAATTAAAAAAGAAAAGGCAGTGTTATTATAATTCTCTTTGCTTGGCCCTTGATGTAATGGAGGGGGTGTGTGGTGTTTTGTGGCTTTTCGAGAGTTTGCTTTCATCATCGCCTGAGATTCCCCACGGCTTTGCCTTACTGCCATCAAACTCTCTTTCCTTCTTTTTGTCTTTTCATCCAATGAGATGAAGTTTGGCGGTGGGAAATAAAAAAAAAAGAAAATGTTGCTTTAGCCCAACAGGATTCTTTTTAGCAGTCAATGCCCTTCCCAGCTGGCAGGCAACTAACAGCCCAGTAGCGGGCCACCGGTGGCAAAGTCGCACAATGTTATTAGCTTCACCAACTTTTTGCAGGCCTGTAGCTGATGGCTTGGAATTAGCGTTGGCTTACAGCAGCCAGACACGGTGAGTGTTTGCCACGTGCGTCACCTCTGTTTACTTGACTCGTCCGTGCACGGAAGGGTTTTACAGGTACAGTAATAGAACGGAGGAAAATAAAAGCCAACTAAAACTCTGGCTCTAAAAGCCAGACGCGCTACGATTTGCTTAAAGTGTTTAGTTTTTGCAGCGCATACGCTAAAAGGAAGTGGGTTCCAGGCGAAGCGCTCGAAGGCCGGCGTCGGAAGACGACTTGATATCTGGGTTTGTTATGTGACAACCATTTGGGCCTTGAGAGACAGGAGACTAGTAAAAAAGACACGTGGAGGACAATCAGAAGGACAGACGGGCCGGAAAGTGCCGGCCTGACGGAGCGACGTGACGGGCAGACAGGTCCGAGAGGCTGATGAGCGGAGGGGGAAAAGAGCGAGAAAATGGAACGCGCAGCTGCACTCTGTTTGCGAGGGCTAAACTTATTAGTCTGTTCTTAATGCCTCTCAGTGCGGATAGCATTAAGAAATACACGGTAATGATGATTTGTGTTCTCCTCAGCCAACAGAGGGAGAGGAGCCCACTTATTCCACATGAGTGTTATAATTGGCACCTTATTGCATTAGGCTAGAATGCACTGTGTGATTTCCTGGGTGTCATTTTTGACTAATGGATTCTTAAGAATAGTAATCTAATCGGTGTCATTATTTCATCTCCGCTGCTTTTAGAAAAGCGCTGCCTTGATTTCGGCGGAGGAGGAGGAAGGGTGGGGGGGCAGTTTGAGGCGCGCATGTGTTGGGGCATGTTGCAAATTAATCTGCACACCTTGTAAACAGAGAGCAAACAGAAATCAATTTGGCTGAGTGAGAAACCCCACTCTCAGGGCTTTTAGTATCCGCGTTAAGGCAGAGTTGTTTGGGCTTTACTGCGCTTTTTTCCTTTTTTCTGCTTTGGACACACAAGTTTGTCAAATGTCAACATGGTATATTATTTCCCGTTTTAGGCTGAGTCCTTTTTTTTTCTTTTAATTGTGAAGATAAATCATCAATACAGATGTCTTTCACACGTTATTACCAGCGGCCGCAGCCTGGCACGCTTGTTATTTACCGGCATATTTTCCGGCCATGGCTGGCTCCCTACGACTTTGTGTTCAATAATCACACAGTTTCAATACACACCCCAGCATCTAATTCTGGCTAAAAATCTAAAACCCCTGCACGCTACCAGCCCTTCTGTTTCCATTTCCACATACCTTGATCCCAGTGTTGTGTCACTAATAGAGGTGATGTACTGTTTATTTTATTGATCATGTGTTTTATCCGAGCATCAATGCAGGGTTCACTCACTGGCATGCACATTCCCTTTATCAAAACAGACACTGGACCTCTGCTTTGAGGCTTTCATTGAGCAAAAACACCCATTATGGTCTCTGACTGGTTGGCTTGCTCGGGAAAAAAAACATACTGCTGGTGTTCCCCTGACACGCAACATCCCAATTATGCCCACACAGACGAGAATATACACTTACACAGGTCGCAACAGACACACACACGGCTACATAAGGAATTTAGTTTCAAGGTCTGACACCTATTTTTGTGTGCACCGGCACACGGTGCCTGTTTTGTCCATAGATGTATAGGAACTGTTTCCTTTCTTTTTTTTTTTTTTAATGTCCTCGGAAGGACGTGCATTCATTGAGCCGGTGGTTGTGTTTGCAGGCTAAGGAAGTGCAGGAATGTCAGGATGGAAGCTGATCTGATGGTCAGGAGAGTGTCCTCCTGGATAACCTCCCACACACACACACACACACACACACACACACACACACACACACACACACACACACACACACACACACACTTAACAGCTAAACACACGGCAGAAAGACGCAGAGAGAATCAGACGGTCCACCACACCTTCCCGACATGTCTTATCACCCCTCTGCACACCCCCTCCCCGCAGCCCTTTTCCACCATCTCTCCTGTCTGCCCCCTCCCACCCCCTCACCACCACTGTCCTTCCCCCACCTCTCCACCCTCCAGGGAGAAAAGGCTGACTTGCATTCAGCAGCATCTCTCAGGATAGAAGAAATGAATAAAAGAAAGGAGACGTCCCGTTGACAGTCAATGTCTGCGCTGCCAGGAGCCAAAATAACTGTCAGCAAATGCTCGGGACTGTCCAAAATGCCACAGAGACAAAAAAATAAAAGATTGATAAATAAATAAAGAAATAAATACATGAAATTTGGCAAAAGATAAAAAAAATAAAGGGAGAAAACCGTTCGCCTTCAGAATTAAGAGTATGGCACAAACAGCAACTAAAAAGCCAAGAAAATTGCGGCGGAGCCGCTTGTATTGTTCATTCAGTTATGTAGAGTTTGTGGAAGGAGCGGAAAAACTACTGTAGCTGTTGCTATGGTGTGAAGGTAAACGCCGGCCTCAAATAATGAATACAATAAAGCAATTTTGCTCAAGTGAGTGCAGTTACAGCCATTAAAATGTGTACAACTATTTGACGCACTTGAAGGGACAAAGCGCCGGTGCACCCAGCCCAGCGTCACACTGAGGACGGCATTTTATTTTTCTGGGCGCTGACTGGGCTGCACGCGCTCCTGTTTTGGCTCGGCGCCGTCATCACCGCAGCTTTGTTCTCCTGTGTAGCTTTTTCACGTATAATTACCGTGCCGTTGATTGCAATAACACCTTGCACGTCCGAAATAGCACGGCGTCGCCTTATTATTGTTTCTAAATATTCATTTGTATAATTCTGAACGGTAATTGGGCCGCGTTTGTTCGCTGATTGCTGGAGTGCTCAAGTTGGATTAACAAGTGCACTTTAGCCAATTGCAAACTGTTTTACCATTATGAAATAAAAATTTGTTTGCAAGCGCAGCGTGATCTGTATGTTCACGTGTCTCTTTTTCACACAGCAACCAAGGCACCGACGGAGTCCAACTGTAGCCACCTCCTGGTTTTTCTGTAATGATCATTAATTTGAATCCGACAAAGCCTGGATGACGTTCACGTGTACACGTCAGTATCATACAGTAGTTGGAGCAGTATTTTTTCTTTTTTTTAAACCCTACTCTGTAATCGAGTGCGTGTCTAATTTATGATGTTGTAGCTCGCCATTAAGAGCCTGATCCATGGAATTAAATAACTAGCAGACCTTCACCAGCCCAGGACGGTGAGTGGAGGAGGAAGGGAGATAGCGTGATGAATTGGCCACCCCCCCCTCTTCTGCCTCATCCTTGACTTTGAAAAATACTGTCTCTGCGTTTTAGGTCAGCTTCTGACAACAATTAGGCACAGTGAAATAGATAGACTGTGACCTTCTTTTCTCCCCCTTCCTTAAGCTTTTTTCCTGTCTTCTGCCTTATCCTGAGTGTGGAATAAAATATATCAGCCTATAGGAGCAAAGATGCACAGATATGTTCTGGTATGAAACAGAAAAGTGAGAAAAGGTGAGTGGGAAGAAAAATTACCAAATGCTTTACAAAGAAAATCACTTGATTTGTGGATAACAGAGCCAAACTGAAGTCCATCTAATAATATTATATGAAATGAATAATGGCATAAATAAACAATCCCATCTTTATTAACAGATGTGTCATTCTGCATCTCCTATTTTCCACTGGATATTTTCATGGACCTCGCTATTGATCTTGCAATGTGACGGCGATTGAGCCGGCTAATTCCCTTTTTCATTACAACAACCCCCCTCGCTCCCAAATTCTCTTAGTAGATCTACCTCTTAGGGGCATCCAATCTCCTGCCTCCCCCAATGACATGAATATAAGCCCGTGCTGATGGGGCCTGGTGTAAATGTATTAGTCCTGCGCCTGTGCCCCTAGCCCAGCCGGCCATAATTATGTTAGGAACCAATGAGACAGCTGGGAAATCAATATGCTAAGACAGATTGAGTGGAGATGTGTGGCCAGTGGAGTGGGCAGCTCCCTGTGGTGCGAAGGGGCTAGAGTCGGCGATTAAGCCATAGACTTAGCATTTACTGCTAGGAATCACTGCCTGAATCTAGTTAGCATTTAGGGAAAGATCCGTGTGAGCAGACAGTTACTGTTACTTCACTCATTAGCCGAGTGGCCTATCGTCTGCTGAGGTCGGTTCGGGGCAGAAGGCGTTTCAGCCAGCTCGACACTTACCATGTGAATGTGTCGATCCTGTGATCCGTGTTCACTTAGTAAGCATTTCGCTAATATATACCGCAGACTCCCGCTTGAAGATGGGGGAGTCGGATGACATTTTGCAGTGGGAGAGGGTCGCCAAATCTTAGAATGACTTAATAAATGAATTCTCAGGAAAAGGTCACATCATCTCGGTTACTGATATTGTGAACTGATTTATGAATTCATCATCATTATCTGGAACTGAAAGCCATAAAAATGTCAGTTATTCTTTTAAGCGGCATTTTTTCTCAAAATGAGTTTCTTGCTTTGGAATTTGGAAGATGAGATATGACTGATCTAGTTCAGTTAATACATCTTACTACAGCTGCAGAAGCTCCTCAGTGATAAATAATAATTAAACTACGTAGCAAATCAATAGTGTTATTTCAAAGTAAAACTAAAATTGTAATGATTCCTTATTACAGAGGGTGTTAAGGGGCTGGGAGGAAGTGGAGGAGGGGGTCAGGCGGGGCAGGTAGAGTCGTGTGAAACAAATGATCTGTCAGGGTGGATGTGGTTCTGTCTTAACTTTGATGGCAGTGTGCGTAATGTGCCCATGTAAAGCGTATGGGGGTGCAGAAATCAAGACAAAGGCTTGGGAGCTTTGGGCAGGGGGAGAGGGAGGGGTCCAGGTCTGTTACAGTGAGGCGGGAGAGAGAATTTGGACGAGCACGAGAGATGCGGACGGGGTGTGGGGGGCGGGGTTGCATCTGTTCTCAGCCCCAATCAGCAGCTTGGAAGGCACCGTCCCCTAACAATGGGCCCCATCAGTGCAGGAAGCGGAGTCCTAGGCGTAAGTGCACCCAATAAGTGTGCAATTTCTGCCCATATGACCATCCTGACACAATTGCTCTAATTTTCTTCCTTTGAAATGACTGATAAAAGACTTAGGTAATTGCCACGCCACAGAATTCTGCCATGATCAGTAAGGAGGAGGAGGAGGGAGGAGCAGAGGGATGGGGCGCGGCGGAGAACGACTCTGAGTGTGTATGTTTTTGTAAGAAGTGACGCAGCCCCGGGGCCTGACGATACGGACTGGATGGGCGCTTGTGAAAAATCACAAATTAATACTTGTCACCCCCCCCCCCCCCTCTCTCTTTCCATCTCTAAGGGGCCGACCTCTGCTCCGACCGAGGATCTTATTAGACAGACGCAAATTGTCATGATTGGAAATGACTCCGTCAGATAAATTCTTGTAAAAGATATTCAAAACATGGTGGAGCTGAGTTTAGGTGGTGGCGCCCGTCTCCTCTATGGGAGTAAAGGGCAAAGGCCGGGTTGTATGATTGTGTTTTTTGCTCATTTGCTTTGGCTCAATTGTCATGGAGTTATATGAAGTAATTAGATCAACTATCGGAACAAGTCAAGTAGGTAACTACAATCTGAAAAGGCTTCACAGTTTCAAAACCCTCTTCATCATTTGAGTATTGCATTTTTAAGTGATCCATCTAATCATCAGTTTGCTTTTAAATCTACATATTATCTTCTTTAATCGACGGCTCCATGTCCACCTGTCCTCTGCGTCTTGCTGAAAGCCTGAATCGGTGAGAGAAAGAAAGGGAGAGAGGCAGTGTGTAAGTACTTGCATGAGACCTGACTCTTAAAGCTTGATTCCAACCTGTGTCACTCCTCTCTATGACCTTGTCTTTTGTAATCAAGCCTCCTTTATCTGATTCCTCACGTGTGTGTGTGTGTGTGTGTGTGTTTGTGTGTGTGTGAGTCTGTGAACACTCTCACCCATCTCATTGGAACCCCCATGTATTCTGGACTGTGTCCTTGCTTGATTGGAGTTCAGTTACAGCACCAGCCGGGAAGGTAGCAGATGGGCAAATGGAGACAGGGGGCAAATAGATAAGAGAATAGTAGTCTAGGTGACTCACTAACTAACTAACCTGCCCGCACACTCAATCAGCTGCTGAAAACTGTGTGTGAGACTTGGTGTGACAGACTCCTGAGGTGCTGATTCTAAACACAGTCTCTGCCGGTGCCGGGGTAATGTTGGCTAATAGCTTAATCAATACTTATTATGGCCCTATTGGTTCATTTAGTGAGAACAGAACCTAGCCACGCACGGCACCTCAGCAGAGAGAAGCAAAGACAAAGGAGGAGAAGACGACGCGGCTTCTGCTGATCCGGACGGACAGCCTAACCTCCCACGTGGGATTTCCTTATTCTGGAATCCAATTTTCCCAATGTGATTGACGCGGATTGAATCCAGTAAAATAAGGCTAACTCTTTTAGCTCCCCCAATAAAGGCCTAATGGCTGTGTCTGTGATTTTCCAACTTTTCCCTCTTCGACTGGACCGGTCGTCCGCAATTAACTGTGGCAAGGCAGTGGGCGGTTGAGAAGATGAAGTGATGGGGAGAATGGGCGAGATTGGAGGAGTAAGCAGGGGAGCATGAGGAGGACAGGGACGGGGTGATTAGTTGGACGTGGCAGCAATACAAGTGATCACTGTGTAGCACCTTCAGGAACAGTCAAATAAAATGGGACAAATTACACTACGACAGCATTTCAAACTTTAGGTCAGGTTAGTGTGGCAGGTATCAGAAGACGAAGAAGAAGTGGAACCGGTCTACGAGAGGCGGCTGCAAGATAAGACTATTAAAATAATGTTCTGTAATATTGAAAATAAACAAATAAAGCTAAAGTGACTTTAATACTGGGAAATAACCACAACTGCCATTAGCAGATGCGCTGTTTAATAACTCCTAATATCCTGTTTCAAGAAAAGAAATTGATGAACAACAACACACAATCTAAATGCAGCACTTAATTAAGTCTGGATACTACAAGCGTAATGATGTTGATTTAGCATATTATTAGGCTGCGTTTATGACACGATCTAAATTGGAAAAATGCAAACCGCGATAGTTCATTATAAAACTAAGCATCTTCTTTAAGAGAAATAAAGATTGTAATTTGACGGAAAGTAATAGGAGAATATTTTCGTGCATACTGTACATCATTAGCTGTTTGCAGTACAACTAGGGCCAAAATGGAATATGGCTCTGATTGAAACAAACAGCTTCAACAGTAGCAGTTCTGTAATTTGTTTCTCATTAACGTCTAACTCCTGCGCTGCTGCAGATGCTGGTGCAGATTTAATTCACGGCGCGTACGCGGAGAAGCAGATTTTCTGTCCGCGCGCCGCTGACGTGGTTTAATCACGGCGCCGCACCTCGGACTCGCTTCACCTTACAGACACAACAGCTGCACAAGTGGAGTGCATGAATCTACCATCACTATGTCAAGCCATCCAAACACAGCATGAGAACCAGTCTAGCCTCTAGTGCCCCATGTGTGCGATATGTCTGCCACAGTGCCCCCACTGTGTTTTGTACATCTTTTGTGACTCCATTTCTACCTAATGGCTTCACTAGTCAGGGCCCCATTCGACAGGCGGCTTTTCTCCCGGCTGCCATCATCGTGCCAGCGTGCAGTGAAATGGACGTGCCATGAAAATCTGCTGTGGTATATGGCAGCGATGTAGAATAAGGAGATTGGACACCACAATTTAATGTACTGCGTTTCACTCTATGGAGGTATGGCGTCCAGAATGTTGTGAATAGGCTCTGATTGCACAAATCTAACACACACACACACACACACACACACACACACACACACACACACACACACACACACACACACACACACACACGCGCGCGCGCACACACACGCACCGAGCTGCTCGCGGGAACCTTACGAGCGAAAGAGGGCGGCTCACTGTAGGAAACGGAGCATTGATTGACAGATTAATCATTCTGGTGCCGTGCGTGTGCTTGTGTGTGTCCCCGCTGACCTTGACAGCTCCACGCGAGAGCGGCAGCCATTTCCGACAGTCGGTAATTCAGGCACAGCTGGCGGCTCGTGGCTACCGCGAGCTGCAACCAACAGTTAACACCGCGCTGCTCCACAATTATCCACCCGGAGAACACTTATCAACCACCATGTGTTTTATAATTGCTTTGCATTATAACAATGCTTTACAACCTATTTAAACATCTTGAGATATAATTACCAGCTTAGGATAATGGGTAATTAGTAACATTCTAATGACTTTAACTAACTTGTCATTACCATTTGACTCCATAAGCTGTGATGTTTAAATCAGTAATCCGTCATGTCCCCTTTTTATGTGGCTAAGCCAAAAGCATTAGTGGATTCAAATGAGCACGCTTGGAGCTCGCCGTGCTGCAGTAGCCCGAGTTGACCCTGTTCTCACCTCATTGCTCCCTGGGGCCTGACCCTGAACCCGGCCACCTCTGACAGGTCCTCAATATCATCTGCAGCCCCCCAGCCACTGATCCCAGAACAGATATTTTCTTATCCTTCTAATGGTTAGGGTTAGGGAGCCGGTCCAGGGTAATCTGACCCTGAATCTGTGGTGGGAGACGAGTCGTTCCTCAGGCGTCTGTGCTGCTGCTCGACAAACAGAGAGAGGCGAGGCGAGCCAGGGGGCAGTATGGGTCTAACAACCCACCCACCAGCAAGGTTGTGGAGTGTGTGCATGTGGTGTTTGTTTGCGTGTGTTTGCATTGTGGAGTGCTATTTTAGTTATACTGTACATGCATTTATATTTCGGAGGGAGTTGAAGTACATATATACGACTGTGCACCCTGCGTGTGCGTGTGCCCGTGGACTTGCAGAGAGGCAAGTGAGATGTCATGTTCGGTTTGTGTTTGGCTAACCCTGTGGTCTCCACCTCTAATAGTAGGGTCTGTGGGTTGTAGACACATGCCAATATTCATTGGCAGTTGAATCAAGCCACTTAGATACCATCTGTAAACAGGACTCAGAGGGCCTTGAATTAAACGGAGGCTTGGAAGCAGTGGAGCTCACTGCAGAGATTATCAAAGGTTTAACACAGGTTAATGGACTTTGTTGCCATAGATTGGATATATAGATATTGACAGGACTCCGCCTCGGTTAAATTACAAACTATTCTTGCAGTTGCTCATAATGTGTCGTCAACGCTGTAAGATTTAAGCCTCAGCTGAATGTAGATACAGATACGGTATTAAAGACTGCTTCATTCAGTTTCACGTAAAAGCTCGGCTTTATTTGCACCTACGTACGCCACCACGCTGCTCTATTGCTGTTGTCATAAAGCTATAATTACACTGGCGGATATGTGTCGAGGTGATCCTGGAAAAAGTGCATCAAAGTAATGAGTGTCCTTGGCTGTGTTTGTTAGGAATAGATGCGTACAGTCGACTCACTCAGCCTGGTCGTCATCTGAAACGTGAGGCCTCCAATCACTGCAACAAGGCAGCGTGACGGCAGTCGGGTCAGAGTGTTCAAGTAAGTAAACGACACAGTGCTGCCCATAAATATAGATTCAATATATTGCTTATGTATTTTACTAGATTCACTATTAAATCCAAAGCACTGGACTTTAAATAGAGGTGTGTGTGAATGTGCGGGTCTTCTGGAAGTTAGTTTGGTACGTTCTATATTTGGGCAGGATATCTGTGCCGCTTCTTCCAGCGGTTTACCACTGGAATCAATTAAAAAGGCCCGCAAAGGTCAGCCTCCCTGCGCCCGCGTGGGATTCCAGCAGGTTTGACAGTGGATCGCTTTTTGACAACTTAGAAACGCGAGCTTTACACTTTACACTTATATCACGCATGATGTGCTGTGAGAATAATAGACAATGCTGCTCTCAGTTCATTAGGCATCTAGGTAAGTGGCGCTGTAATTTAACTACTATTATCAAATCTGCCTAATTTAGTTTGGTCCATCAATCATGATAATAGCACCACTCTAGTCACATATTTTCAATAGTGACATGCCTATATATATGTATGAACAGTCCCATTGTAGGTAATTACAGTTAATTTTAGATCTCAGTAAATGTCAGTAAATGAATCTACATCTTTTCATCAGTGACCAGAAAGTATAAGTACCTGTCCACGAAACTAATCTGAATATATGATCGATTTCCATAATGTGTTTAGTCGCTCGTTAACTTATAATATAACAAATAAATTCAATAGACAAGGTGAGCAAAGGTGGAAGGTGTGTCGGTAGGTATGAGGCAGGTTACGGGAAGGTGTTCATTTAATCCCATGTGGTCCTTTAATCAAGATGACACATGACAGGGAGGTTGAAGAGGAGTACTTATTTCAATCAGGCAGAGGCCATCAGCGTGGAGACAGATGAGCCCACTGACCTTCATTACACTGGTCAAATAATTAGCTGACCTCGCACTAATAAGCACTCACTGCACACACACACACACAATGGTTTGGACGTAATGAAAAGGGGACATGTGTACAAAGCTGATTGCTTTGTTGTGATGTGTTTTTGACTTAAGTAGCCCACCTGATTTATAATGGAAGGAAAGAAGGATGGAAGGAAGGATGGAAGCACGTTGAAGAAAAATTCAAAAGGCATACTCTAGAACCGATAAATGCTACGGGAAGAAAGAAGAAAGCGAGACTTTCCCAGTGTTTCCTTGTACTAAAGGTGTTCACTACTTCAACATGTTTAACTGCAGTGTGAAGCCTGAAACAAAACAAATCTGTGTCTATACGAGCCAATAAGACAAATAAAAAGCAATTTGAAGTCCAATTGCGGCTGTGTTCCAGGCGATAGCCATAGTTGTCCATGCGCTTGGGTCTTGTCATGTACTTTATGCACAGTCACATCACCATGACCAATACACTAATCTCTGCCATTCTCCTCTGGCTACAATGAGCTGAAGAAGGTTAACTTCACCTTCCAGGGTAAATAGAAAAATGAACCAGAATGGCTGCCTGCGATAGGGTTATAAACAGAGGTTATTAACTCGGCTTCCTTCAGACTGGGAGATTTGTGAACCGTTGCTGGTTTGTTGTGAATTTCCCCGAGATAGAGAACAGCAAAAAATCAATATGTGATTTGTTTTATTAGGATTAAAATTAAATACCGTGGAAAACTGATCGGCCTGTGATTTTGGGATGTGGGAGTCTTTATTTTGGAAAGTGATCTTATGCTAATCTGACATCTGAAGTTGTATTGACATTTTGTCTTCAGAGTCCACTGCTTCCCAGGAGTGACAGTGTTTTTGAGTGTCAAGGATGCAATTTGCATCGGAGTAACCGATACTTGAAGCCGAAGTAAGAGAGCTCTTCATGAAGGGATAAATGCCACCACATCACAGTAAAAAACTGTCAGCGGAGAGTAAAACATGTCAAAGGAATAAGTGCCTTCACTTACTCCAGTTCATTTTTAGGTCGTTCACTTGAACAACGGTAATATATTCTAGCACCGGGTCTGAAGACAATTATGTGAAATTGCTTCTTTCGCATCTAGATTTGCCTGTCGCCAACATTTTCATCTCAATCCAATCCAATCTGAAACCATTTGAGCAAATAAAATGATATTTACCTCATCTTCTGTTACAAGCTTTCAAAATTACAGGCTTTGGGAAAAATCAATACAAAATGCCAGCTTAGCAGCAGAAGTATGCTCTATGAGAATGCTAACTTTTCCTCATCACACGTCTCCCTTCTCCCCCACAGAGGCAGCGGGAGGACGTGGCGGGCTCCTCACCACCAAGCACAGAGGTGGATATTGTGGTGGATGTTTATAAACTACTTGTGCTTGCAGGCCGAATGCACAATTGTCTTGTCTGAGACGCTAACCTTTAGCATCTCGCTGCGCTTCGGCGCATCTTACAAAGTTCACTGTGAGAAGGGAGTCTTGACCCTGCAGATGATTTGGAGGACTGAAATACCACTTTCATTTATTATTTATCCAGGCTGGCCGAGAGGAAGGGAAGCCGTGGCGCTGTCATACCTGACTGGCTAATGTAAGAAGTGGCCATCTCACGGCAACCCTGGGGAATCAAAGCCCATTACTGGTTTGAGAGATGGCCTAATATCCACTGTGAACACACACAACAGATCAAAACATCAGGAGGGCACCGAGATGTACGTACGCACAAAGGAACACACACTTAACGCAAACAAGATGTCATATAGTGGTCTTAGATGTCTGGTGAACATCAGGATGCTTCCAAGGAGACGTAAGAAGTAAACATGTATAATTTAGACCTGGAAGATGTGAAACTCTAAGGTTTTGTGTAAAGACAGTTTGTTAGGATGTACCGGCTGCTGACATGAGATTTATACGAGTTATCACTGAAATGACAACGCAGAGAAGTCACAGATTCAGTAGAGCTGCAATGTTGACCAACCTCACCACATTCACAGTATATGAATAAAGCCGTGGTTAGTAATGCTCAGGTATTTATGTGCTAGAAGCATTTTTCTGCTTAATGGGTGTATTTCTAATGTGAAATGACCTATTGACATTATAGGCAGATACAATGGCCACTTTATGTAGTTTACTTTGAATATATGTGTGTGTTTGTGTGTATCTGTGTGTGTAATTGTCAAGCTGGAGGCTTAATGACCCTTTGGATCTGTAGCTAATGAAGCGTGTGTGTATGAAGTACATGGTTCTGCCTTTTCATGGGCGATTCCTATCAATACCATAGATTAGATTAATATTTCAAAGTTAATGTTTTTGTTGAAGAATTTGCAAAACAAACACGAGATGAGGCTTCACAGTCACTTGTGCAGGAAAATGCAATTTTCTCAGACTTAGCTGCTCATCTTTTTAATTACAGACTTAATAGCTTTATAGATTTTTGAAAGATGAATTCCTATTGGCATTTTTATAATTACTGGTCTTTATTGCTTTTTATGAAAATAATTGTCAAGGCTCATTTACCCCACAAACCCTTAGGCCAAGCAAATGTTTTTCAATGATGAAGGGAAAAAAACACGAAAAAACACTGGTCATCATCTTTCATCTGTCTGTGTTCTTTGCTCTAATAATACTTACTTCATGCCATGATATCAATGCATTCTCGCTTTCTCACAAAGTAGCAGTGTGTACAGACAATAGCTGTAATGTTTGAAATTTGATGTTCGAGCACACGATGAACTCCAGAGGCAGCTAAAACCAGAACAATGCGCATTGGTCCACAGTGACGCAGGCTTTGGCCGGAATACCACATATGTCAACATACTTTCAAACGTGCTGCTAAAATAACTGAACCTCTTCAGCATTAACACATGTAGAGAGCGCGGGCATGCCAAAGCTGCGCCAGTGCTCTGACTGTGGAGAAAATATATCTGGACACTTAAGCAAAACATATTTAGAAGAGCTGGCCAAGGTTTCCTCATGCAGTCTGCGAAGGCCTTTGAGCGAAGCAGACTTAGACAAACACTGGCTCCGAGCCAGCGCCTGCTAATACTGTAAGTCTGACAATGAATTTGGACAGGCAGAAGAAAAATGAACTATGTGAATATGTGGAAAAGCAGGCAAATGATCTTTTGTAAAATTCATAACCACCAATGGAGTCTTCCAGTCACTATTTAATTTAGGCTAAAAACCTGCAGAGAGAGCAGAGTGTGCATTTGGCTAACCTCATCATCACTAAAAGGGAAATATGCATTGATTTAGCCTTGAACTCCCTGCTGAACTTTACTGGACTGCTTCACTGTGGTTTCCCAGTACATTCCCAATCCCTCCTCTCTTGTCCGCGACCCAGCCTGGATACAGACAATAACCGGAAAGCGTCTTTAGAACATGCTGGAATAAAGTGGATGTAAATTTCACCCTTTACATTTGCCAGAAGCATCTGTTTTATCTATAAACTCTGAGTTCCATAGAGCCAGAGCTGTGGAATATTTCAACCCGTGCCTTATTTAACTGGTTTAGAAGTACTAAGGAAAAAGGAAAAAAAGTCCAAATATGACTTCTTTCCCCCTGGACCCCTCGCTAATATGCAGGCTTGGCCCCTCTGTAAGCTATCGCATTCAGCACTTTCTCATAATAGGGCCGTGGGTAATCTGCCAGGGCCTGGGCCAGCTGAACATGTTCACAACACTAAATAGTAAGAGCAAGTCATTTGCTACAATATTATATATAAAGCAGTTGGCAATTCATATTTATGGCGCAGAGATTAAAGGAGAAATCAATTTTGCTTTTAGGGGGAAATTGGGTTTCTTTAAGTGTGAATAAGTCTTGGCTTAGCCTGTCTTGCCTTGGCTGTATCTGCTGAAAATCTTAAAAACAGCCCCCGCTTGGTTCCAGCGTTTTCGCTCCACAGCACTGGAGTGTGGAGTCAGTGTGGTCTGAAGCGTCCCTCTGTTTGTCTGGTACACATGTGAATATGCTCGACAGATGTTAGCTGGCTCCCGGGCAGACAGGCTCTCCTCCCCCTGGCCTTTTTGGCTCTGCTTGTGACATGGTGACACACAGTAGCATCTGGAGTTCAGACCGGGTCACCCAGGGCAAACATGATACAGAGCAGAGCAGTTGCGCCTTCGAGACCTCCTACAACTTTAAAACAACACAATCACGAGAAGACTGAGAGAGAAATTTGTTGGCTTCATTACCCACTGTACATTCTGAGCTCAACATTTAAATCCACATATCTTTCCAATTTATTCTTGCTGGTACACGCTAGCACGACGCCACTATTGATATATTTTATACTGTAGTTGATTTTACTTGAGGCCAGAACCTAAACCATCTCACTGTATGGAATGAACCCAGGGAAAAGAAATATGTATGTTAGTGGTTGTGCAACTAACTGTCCAGAGGAACTCTTGCGTTTCTAGGCTTTTTTTGCAACATAGTTTACTGAGTAATAAGATACTGGACCCACCCCTGGATTAACACGTACTACAGCCTCAAGAAAAAGTACAATATAGGCTTTGACGCAAAACTTACTCAAAGTCAAAAGCAGGCTCCCAGTAGAGCTTGTTTAAGCCATGAGTAAATTCAAGTTACACTTAACTCTATAGTGTCTTCAGGCCCAACGGCAGCCAACCTAAATTCAGTCCCTATTCGCTGCCAAAGGGACATAAAGGACACATTTGAAATCTAACAATAAAAGAAGATTCCTGGTTGCTGTTAAACCACAAGACTGTGGTTTGTTGTTTTATTTCATACAAGAAGTCAAGCAGTGAGGAGCTTCTTGAGGTTTCTCGTTATGTTCATATTTTATACATATGGCTGTTTTATGGTGATCCATTTGACAGAATTATGATCATTCCCGATTCCTGAAGGCAGCTGATTGTCAACAATGAATACATACGATGGAAAGTATAAACAAACACCTATTTAAAAATATCCTTTACGCCGTTTCTTTCTCTTGTGTTAGACTTTTGATACAAGACTATTTGTCTACATTTCCATATTTAGCTGACAGTCAGCCATGTTCAGAGACAGTCGAGCATCAGCTCATGAAACAAACATTTAGCAAGCGCACAACAGCAAAGCTGCCAGCTGATGTGCACCCGTTCAAATCCATCCCGTCATGTAAATAACTTGTTTCAGTATGCTTTCAATTAAAGCGGTGGATGGAGTGCCATTGCTGCCTTTGATGGATGAGCTTAGATATTGGAGTGTACCGTTGGATGACAAAACGTTCCCCCACTCCACCTCAACTCGTCTTTCCTATTGATTCTCTTGACGGTTATTCATCAGGGCGGTGGCCACTGTCAGATCAGCTGCTCCTTCTCCTCACAAAACACATTTTCCACAGTTATTGATAAAGCTATTTGACCTTTTATTCAAATGTGTGTGTTTGTGTGTGTGTGTGTATGTGTGTGTGTGTAATGTGCACACATCTGTGATTTTTTTGCTTCCTCTCTGCTCTTGCCAGAGGCTTGCAGATCACTGGAGCTACATGAATAAAGTCAGGCTGTTTTGATTAACACTAAATGAGTAGGTCTATTCTTTGCAGATGTCTGTTCCAGCAGTGCTGGGCCCTGCTTCCACATAACAAAAATAAACTCCAAACCAGTTTTACAGTTTGGCAAAGCTAACTATTTGCCTGTAGTTTGCACACTCGTACATCTGCTCCTATACATATACATTAGTGGTCTCACCCCTACTGTGACTTGCATACCTGCATACATACTTTCCCAGTGTTTGGAAAAATGTCAGAGTGAAGACAGACGGTCTTGACTCCAGTCCAATAGTACTGTACGTGTGCCCTGAGTTAGACAGGCTGCACAGTGGCTGATCGGGGGAGTGGATAGGGTCTTTACGGGACCTTAGTGACCATCAGTGATCATAGTGAAGATAAAAGAAATAGCGTTTGATAAACAAAGTTAGGAGGATCTAAACCCTGTTCCATGAGTCAGTCAAAGCCTCTTGATGAAGGTAGAGAAAACACTGCATCATGGTGGTTAAAGTATGGATAACATTTCACACAAATCTGTTTGGACCTCAGTCTGAAACAAAGGAACCTTGAAATTGAGGAATGAATGAATATAATCAAAACAAAGACAGATTTTCTCCTGGTGTTGTTATTTATATGATGACTCACAGCTG
This sequence comes from Betta splendens, assembly GCF_900634795.4. Classification (NCBI taxonomy): domain Eukaryota; kingdom Metazoa; phylum Chordata; class Actinopteri; order Anabantiformes; family Osphronemidae; genus Betta; species Betta splendens. The sequence goes on along the minus strand of NC_040884.2, from coordinate 15,533,069 downwards.
TGTTTATGTGGTGTATCATTCTAAGCCTTGTTGAGATTGAACCACAGCAGTTTTATCCTATGAAATTTGTAGTCCTGTCTTTTCTTTGCTATCAATAATTAATACTAGATCTTGGAATGAAAAAGTAATTTCCCTTGAAAGAACCAGATATAACTGACATAAATCCCCTGCCCTAAAAACACACCCTAAGAGGTATCGGAAAGCTCAGTAGGTGCCAAAAAAGTGGGGAAACTCAAAACACAACAACAAGAACAACGCATTCAAGTGGAGAAGTGAAAAACAAGAGAGACTTTAGGTGATTCTCATCTTTGTCTCCAAAGCCTGGCACTCCAAAGGAAAAAAAAAGTGGGAATGTAATTTCCCAGACTAGGAACATAAACCAGGAGTAATCTGGCCTGTAATACCTCCTAGTCCTTAAATAAAAGCCCTCCATTTTAAGTCTTCAACCTCGTTTTCCCCCCATCCCATCCCCACCTTTAATAGGATTTGGTAGAAAATGGCTTTGTGAATCGCTCCTCTCTGTCTTGCTCAAGGAAGAGCGAGCTATTCTCATTGAGAAGTGCTTAATTGCTTTAAATGACTGATGATACATCTAGGGAGAAGGGCCTTGAGCTAGGGGCCACAGTCAGCTCTTCTGGACGATGGAAGGAGGTGTGTCTTTGTGTGTGTGTGTGTGTGTGTGTGTGTGTGTGTGTGTGTGTGTGTGTGTGTGTGTGTGTGTGTGTGTGTGTGTGTGTGTGTGCTTGTGTACAGTGTGAGGCGGTGTACAGTTTGTGTGTCTGTGTTTGTAGCAAAAATGAGATGCTCAGGATAGATGTTCTCCACAAGGGTTGCACGGATGTGCGTGTCGGGCTCAGTTGTGTGTGTGTGTGTGTGTGTGTGTGTGTGTGTGTGGACATGCAACTCCCTGCCTGTATTTGTGTGTGTGTGTGTGTGCGTGCGTGTGGGTCGCCAGCCAGTGTTCGTCCTATCGACACCCCAGTAACAGACTAAATTAAAGCTGTGATGAATTGTGGCTGTCATGGCAGGAGAGAGGGGAGACTCTGTGCCGTATTCCACCTCTGATTAGGTGGGGATAGAAAGATACAGAATATCATTATCAATATGTAGCACTATATTTTCATTAGATTTTTCTGTCCGCAGTGGACAGCTTGATAGTGGGATGATTTTTCATTTTGAGGACAGATTAAGCATCTTCACGGCTGTCAGTGTGAAGTTTAGTTAAATCTTCTAGTGCGTCTTCTGCTACGTTACGATGAGCTCACAGGCGTCACAACAGCTCAGACACATCATATTCTAGCGCACTCACACAAATGAAGTATTTCAAAAGATGGTAAAAGTGCAACATGTGCAATTAAACTGTAAAATGTAGAAATTCTCAAAGCGCTTTCATTATTGCGGGAAGCCTGTGGCGGTGGAGGAGGCAGCTGCTCGTGGCTGTTTACTAAAAGAAATAGAAGTCGCAGGAGAATGAGGGATTGAGGGGCAATTCGTGTTTGTGCACCCGGTTCTTTGAAAGTAGCATCCTTTGGCGAGACCATGAGGTTTTTTAATTCAGTCACCACCCAAGGAAGCAGCATGATGCATGAAGAACGCAAATTTAGCCCAGCGCGTTTACATGTCCACGCTGCATTTGTACGGGCTAATGATGCAAAAGTAGTTCTTTGAGGTTCAAATCTGAAAAATCCGACAAATAGCCAGTGCACGACTGTAAAAAATGCTAACTGTGTATCTTATCTTTTATATGTGACATTAATATCACAGCCTCAGCAGGAGCTGCTGCCACGTGGTCAAAATATGAAAATATATCCTCCACTTAAATTGTCCATCATGTCATAGGATAAAAAAGATGTTTCCATTGTGTGCGGCCACAAATCCTAAGTGAATTGTGAATTCGAACATCTCCCAAGCTCATGGGCGCCCGGTTGAGTCTGCGTTGAGAGAGCTGGTAATCAGGTGTGCTGTCATCAGTCGCAAGGCAGAGACCTGTGCAGACTTATAAGAATTGTTCTGTGCTTCTTCCTATCCAATCTTTTGAAATTGTTCCCATTTGAATCATCTCGGTATCTCTACTGCAGCACCAATCACATGTATAGAAGTAGAGGGAGGACGACAGCGGGGGGACTGGAATGTAATTGCAACGAGAACCAATCTCCCCGTGAGCTGTTCTTATCCATGCACGCGTGCAGGTGGGCGTCGCGTTATGTGTGGGCATCAGCATTTGTATCATGTCACAGGTGCTGGCGACTCCGCTAACGTCAAAGCAGTGCACAAAGCAAAAGATATGACCTCTGGAAGCCTTGTTTTAATATGGAACATAACGTTACTGCTGTTACTGCGGTGTCTTTATCGTTTCTACTGTTAAATCAATGTTTGTTTAAAAATGGTGAAAAATTAGACAATGTTGGTTCTGATTAGTTCAAATGCAAATGATATTTGAGGACTCAGACGTGTATTAAGCAAAAAAGGAATGTAATGAGCAAATAGTGTGATAATGCTAAAAGTTTGTATAATTGAACTTTTCAATAATGTCATCTCTTTTTGCCAAGTACTTTTTTTTTGCCATTTATTCTAAAATTCGGATCGCAATGAAATCATGTACAAGCGCTTCACTTGGCATTGTTAAACTCTCTCCAGTCCTGTTCAACAGAAACACGAGCTCCTGGGAGAAAAACCTGGATACAACGCTGTATGCCGTTACACAAGTTAACTGATTGAACATGACTTGCCTCTATGTTAATGGCGCTTAACTCCAGTCGTGTATTTATTCAACGTATCAATGATTTCTCCAGAGAAATGTCCGCTGCTCAAACACCATTTTCACCATGTGATGCTAGAAATCCCTGTTGAAAGTGAAACACAGGAAACTATTTTTAGCAGGTCCACGTCCAAATATTCAGTAGAATATATATACTCCCATGGTGGTGGACTGTGTATGTGTATATATTGTTTTATCAGTGACCCGTATCCTGTTTACCTGATGGAGGCAAAAGCTCAGTGTCGAAACTCCTTAAAAGTCAAAGCTAAAGGGGGGCTAAGGGTGGAGGAGCGCATCCAAACGTATACCACATGTTATCACACGCACACACACTCGCACTGAACACAATTACACACACTCTCCACCAGCCGCAGGGCGCCATGGTTACCTTGGAACTTTAACGTGGACCAGCTGGTGTACTTGGGTTGTGAAATTACACTGCGCGCGCACACACACACACACACACACACACACACACACACACACACACACACACACACACACACACACACACACACACACACACTTGCAGACGATCAAAGGGAGCTGGAGCCCTGCACAGCAGCCCTCCTGCTCCTGCCCTTGGCTAAATGGACGACCAAACATTCCAGGGTGTCCAGCCCAGTAATATCTGGCCCGTAGCCTAATGAAGATCGACTGTGTTTATAATTCTTATGTTTGCTCTGATCACTAATGCAATCTTTTCTATACAAACAGCGTGGAGACAGGAAAGCAACTCCTTGTTTCCCCAGTTTAAGTCAAAGTGCAGATGAAGAGAGGAAGAATGAGCGTAGCGTGTAGAGGTGGAGAAACAAGCCTCCGTTTCACTAGACTTTGTAGCTCTTTGCATTTTCACACAGGGCATCACATGATCTCAAACAAAGGAGAAGGAAGCAAGAGATGTTTTCCTGCCTGCTTGAGACTTTGACACCTGCCTCGCCGCAGCAAATTGGAATGGCTCAGTCTCAAATGAGATTTCTGCCCGCTGCATGGGGAGAGAAAAAAAGGTCACCCATTACAACAATTCTACATGATTCACAGAGTTATCACATCTCTGCTTGCCTAGCTTCCCTTTAATTAGCTTTAGGGACCTGGGCAAAGTGTGTGCGCACGCCTGCGCGCGTGTGCGTCTGTCTGAGACATACTGAGGTTCCATTTCATTCTTGGTATCTTTCACTACATCTATATTTGCTGCAAAATTAAAATTCCATGTTTCTTCCCAACAACAAGTTTGCTGACCCATGAAATTTGCCTTTATTTAGGCTGCACTGCGACTCGGAGATTACTGTTATCACGGAGACGCATGCTACTCTATCTGTCACTGTGTTGATGTGGTTTGATTTGGTTTTTAGTGACTAAACAAGTGATGAGATGCAGATGAGCTTGTGTCAAAGGTGATGTTTAGCTTTTAACCAAACACTGCTTCACGTGCGCATAATGCTTAAACTGTTACACAAGTATTTAGATTACATGTTGAATTGAAATTGTGCTAATTGCTACAAGCATTTTAAATATAGGTTTAATTCTGATATTTTTAATATACTGTAGATTAATAATATAGTTACAGTGACTACATTTATACTATATATCATAAGTGCTCATATTCATGCTGAATCACTTCTCTAAACCACCTTAAGACTGTGAATTGTCTTCTCATTTAGTATTTGGCATTAAAAGCATCTGCTGTATAAATGTCATCTCTTTTTCACCTTGTCTGCCTTTGCGGCCTCATACAGTATTAGCACCCTCCCCAGCTGCCTCCTTACAAATCTCTTCTAGTAATATATGCAGCACTTCATACATGAGGTCATAATCAAGGTAGTGTTTTACATTTCCCACAAAATCCTAGTTGTTTGCTGCTCATGGATAATCCTGGACACAGTTTGAGTATATTATATGTATATATATATATATATATATATATATATATATATATATATATATATATATATATATATATATATATATATATATATATATATATGTTGCAACATTTAATTCAGGAAAGTGATGAATGAAAAAGCTGGCAATTGTTTTCCAAAACCCTGTTTTGGCAGCTTAAAGAATGACCGCAATAACTTGATATACTGTATTTACATCCCCAATTCAAAAAGGGGGCTGAATAATTTAGAATGTGTTGTTGACACTTTATACAGTATAGAAAGTTCTCCTAACTCAAAAACAGGGATTACTATTGTTACTACTGCTATTATAATGATGACAACACAAGATCCAGCCTCAGTAAACAGTAGCCAGGTACTGTCTGAATATCTGAGTGTTGGCTAATATACATAGCGACTAGCTTGGGATTGATTGAGACCAATGTGATTGGACTTGAGGCGAGATAAACCCCGGAGGCTGAAGGACACGGTGCAGGATCCTGCAGTCAGGACGACTATGATTGTAGATCACAAAGTCCTGACGTTGTGGCTTTGTGTAATGCTTTTATCAATGAGTGCATGCATGCATGTACACTAACTGTCACTGCTGTCTTAACCATACGCTGCCTGCCTGTCACACACACACACACACACACACACACACACACACACACACACACACACACACACACACACACACACACACACACACACACACACACACACACACACACACACCGAAGGCGTCAATACCACAATGGATTTAACTCTCAGTCGTCGTGGTACTGTATATAGAATCAAACCTACTGTACTGAATCAATATCTGTGTTACACTTGACTGGATGGGGTTCATGCAGACACACCCAGCCCCAGGATACGTTTCCAGCATGTTGTTAATGCTTGTGATTGTAGCTGAGTGATAGAACTTTGCACACTGTAAGTAATTAAAGGCCTAAATACCAACAAACAAACAAACAAACTCAAATACAAATCAAATAGGATGTGATCGATATAATGGCAAACTTACCGTCAGGACAAACTGCCTGTGTATAGAATCAGCAGGTTCTCACTGTCCGGCCTCATATTCTGCTACTTTGTCAAACTGTTTGCTGACTGACATCCAGGTTAAGGTTGTCCCATTCCCTCAAGTGTTAATCTGCCCAGTAGAGATGATGCTCAAAGCGTTGACGACGTCCTTGACGAGGCAGATTCTGCTGCAGGTAGATTGTCGGTGCCGTCAACGGGACACTGTGTTTTACACTGCCATCAAGGCAAACTCAGTGTCTGCATCTGATGTCAAAAGGTTTGACACACCACTAGAAATGAGGCAGGTTGTATTCATCTAATGTGTGATTACTTATATGTTCAAACAAGTAATATATGTTTACAGTATAAAGGATTCCAAATTTCCTCCAACAAACACAAACAAGAAATCATACTGTATGCTTAAAAAACTATTATTTCCTAACTTTGAGAACTATTTATTTTCTTAAGTGTATAGTGAATGTCTGTGTTAATATATTGGAATACAGCAAAGCCAAGAAAAAGATCTCAAGAATCTGAGGAATTGTCACTTAAAAAGTAGTTTCTGTAATTTTAATTGACAGACGCACACAGAATTTTGTAAGTATTGTCTGCACAACACATTTTTCAGCAGACCCTGCTAATCTAAGGATGAACCTTTGGATTTCAACCCCGTAATGTGTTTAATTGGTGTGTTGGTGTGACATCAAAGGACCTTCGCTTTAAATCAATGTGCTGATATCAGCTTAAGTGAAAGAGTGGCTTGAAAGCTAAGCACCGAATCAGACTAAATGTGAATTTCTATTTCTCTCACACAGTGGGTAATTACGGCGGCGCTCCCTTATCCTCATTCTTTCAAAGTGTCTTTGCTCGCAGTGTACATGGGAGCATGTGTAAGAAATAAAGTGTGGGAGAGGGTGGAACGCACAACGCAGCCTTATACATTATTGCAGTCATGCTGCCTACCTTTGAAAACATTTCACAGGCAGAGCAAGGGAAATGTAAATCTGAGTTTGCTGAATCTAACACACACACACACACACACCAGAGGAAAAAACCTCATCTCCCCTCTTTCCCTTATACACACATAATGCATTAAAATGGAAAACAGCTCAGACTGGCCCCAGCATTGAAGGGGGGCCTTAATATTTGTTTTTCCTTCCCCTGTAGTGTCCTCATTGCCAATGACCAAATTTATAATAATCTCTGCCTCAGAGTCCAGAGCTGTGTTCAGAATGAATAATCACCTCGGCCGCGGTTCCTTCAGCCTGGCCGAGGCCGGATACGGGCCCTCTTCTCTCCAGCCCTGCTGTAGCAACGCTGCAATTAGTCCCGACCCCTGAAATCAGCCTAAAGCTTGGATTGCATGTGGACAGTACGGAGACTCTTGTCACAAGGACATGTGCAGCCACAAACCTGTGATAATCTGGAGTTTACACTGAATTAACAATCCTCAGCAATTACCTGCTTGTACCAGGCCTGTCAACTTTTATTTAAAGTTTGATTTTGTTTGGAAAATATGACACTTTAGCATAGATGTCAGAGAGCCACTCAAAGCTTTTGACTGTAAAGTAGACCAGATTCTGTTGAGCAGGCTGTTTAGACCAGCAGCCATTATGAAGATGACCCGTTTCAAAAGTGCACCTCAATGTGCGCTATGATATACATGTATATATATATATATATATATAGTTTTTATTGCAATGCAAATTCTGATATTCTATTACTTAGACAGGTCATTTAAATCCTCTGCCTGTCCTGCGTTCTCACCAGCTTGACAAGGTCACATCAGCAGACATAATGACAGACACACTAATTCAGATGCAGACTCATGATAAACTCACATTTTCCTTTGCTATCTACATAAAAGCACACATACATATTAAGTACTCACATATGACTAATCTTGATGAATCAATTGGCTGAAACACATTTTTACTACCCGGCTCCTCTGGGGGCGTTACCTCAGGCAGCGCACAGTTTGCATATATCATAAATCAGAGCGATCTGATGAATGCGGCTTCTGCCCTGCCCCACCTCTGCCAGTCCTAATGCTGCTCCCCTTCCCAGAAATGCATAATAACGGTAATGCTAATGATAATATGCATGTCAGGCCCGGCTCATAAATACCGGCATCGACTCAGCTTGAGAGAGGGGACATATGCATAAATAAACAACGTAAACGAGGGACAAGTGAGTGCTTTGCCACAGTTTATGGTAACCCAACCAACCCCCCCCCATGAATTTTTGGCTCATTTGTTTATGGGACTGTTGTGTTTTTTTGTGACTGCTCATTGTGTATGAGTGATGACTTCAAGCAACTTTGACCCCCACTCATCACCCCTGCGTGCATATAAAAACAGCCTCCCTCTATATGTGCTCACTTAATGACCAGGCTCCAGTGAAAAACCCTCACACTCACAAATCTTAATAGTGGCATCCTCTACTTTGGTTAATAAATAGGAAATGTAAAATAATTTGCTTGTGTATAGGCCGCTGTGTCTTGGATTTAATTGGAATTAGTTTGCAGTCATCTTTACTAAATTATCAATGCATATATTTGTTTGAATATGAACGTGATTGCAGTGGAGCTGGGGGGTTGCTGGTTCATCATTCAAGGACAGCTGCTAATCATGCAAAGTGAATACGTACAGACGTTACAGGGACGTCTACTCCTGCACATTCACATCGAGCGCGCGCACGCACACACACACACGAGCAGAAACACACAAACACACACACACAAACGACCAGAAACACACACACACACACACAAGCAGAAACACGCACACATGCTGACTACACACAAGCAATTTGTAGTATTGAGTAGCTGACATAGTAAGATTTCAAAATCTATCGACGGTGTCACAGCACAGTCGAGCGAGGTGGTGGAGCTATTGATAAACCCAGTATGGGCCTGTCATCCTGTTCCTTAATCTGGCCCCGTGTAACATACAGTAGGAGAAGCAGCTGATCCAAGGCCACCGGTGATGACATCACAGCACCTGTGTGTGTGTAGACTGCAAAGGCGCACTAATATGAAGAATTACGCCAGCAAGCTTGGTTTAAGGTTCATTTTATTCAGCTCAATACACAAAATTCATTAATTATACCAAAATATTCTTAAAAAATGGCAAACACGCATTTTATATGCAGAGAACACACACACACAATCAATAACCTGCTTATTTTTGCATGTATTCATTCGCACGAACCGCCCGGACCCGAGCACGCGCAAATGCCAGCATCCAGATGAAGTGATCAGAATCCCTGGTCCCAAACCACGGGAGAAACCGCTCCATTAAAAAAGATGAAACAACATTAAATTCATCGCGGCACCGTGAACAGTTCATAAGTCTAATCAGCGGGTGACGCGCTTGATTTACTATACCTCTGGACATAATTTCCCCACGGTGGCAATTATTGCGAAAACACCCCAAATCAACAGCCGCGCCACACACACTTGTAAACATCCGCATACATCCACATCATTTTCGTTCCTCTAATTAGAATTTTTAATATCCCGCTCGGCATTAATGGAGATTAATGGCCAATCGGCGTGATGAATTCCAGCGTCATCTATTATCATTCCAGCCTTGGTCCCAGTCCGCTCTAATTACATCCTCAAAATGCCCCCAACACCCTCAGATCAATCAATAATTTTAATTTTCGGATGCCCCCCAACCCTCCAACTCCTGTCCCTATGCTTGTCCTCTCCTTTTGCTCCTTTGTTCCACTCCGTGCGCCGAGTCGATTTGGTTCCAAATAAAATCAGATCTCGGAGAAAAAGCCTGATGGGGGTATTAATTAACCATGGCGTCCGTAGCTCCCTTCGATTCCTCCGTCGCGTTCGTTCGTTCGCTCGCTCGCTCGCTCGTTCGTCCCTCTTGTTCTCTCGGATCAGGTACGTCTTTCCTCCCTCGCCCGCGCTCTGTCTGGCGCGTGGGGGGGCACTCCTCACTCCTTCCCCCTTCTTGTCACGTAATTAGCATGCAGATATGCATACGCTGCTTGGCAAGTCAAATCGTCTCCCTGGTCCCCCCTCTCTCTGTCTCGCTCTCTCCGCTAGATTTTGAGCCTCTGATTGTTCCTATTCAGATGGGGTGTTTCATTTGGGTGCCCCCCAACACCTCCACCCCCTTCATATTTCCAAACACGCGCGTAGGATCACATCGTTTATGACGGCATTCCTGTTTATCCACAAATGACCCAGTGTGCCCCTCCGCCTGCCCTGCTGCCAGCCATGCAAAACGAGTAAAACATGGAGTTAAACAAATTTCCAACCATGTGGCCACTTTAAAACAGCCTTTCTGAGCCCCTTTTGTCTCCCGCAATAACATTCAGCATACCTCATCGGCAGAATTCATATGATGCATGCTTTTTTTTGGTATGAAAACCTCTTCAATTGGCACATATTTACACAGACAAGGAAACTGTACTGTATGTGTTTTACACCCCTCACAACACTACATGAATACCTTGCTCTCCCCTTCTCTCTCTCTTTCTCGCTCGCTCGCTCGCTCGCACACACTGAGCATGTCTGCTGGTGCAGGAAGATGTTTGCTCAGCACATTTCAATATGAACATCATAATACTCTATCTAGCCGCCATCCGTTTCCTTGTCATAAATCAACAAGAGCCAGCAGTTTTTATTCCTGAACACGGCGAGACAAAAATCACATTAATTTCTCCCACTAAAACTCAAATGTCATTATGTGGGAGAAAAGTGAAGTGCGGTGCAACATCTATTTTTGATGGCCAAGACAAATAAAATGTGCAGAGAGTCAATATTTGACCTTCGAAACACTGCGTAGATGGAGGTCACTTCGGAGGCCGGACATCTATCTCACCCAATGCAAACACTTATACTGGTACATTATTATTATTATTATTATTATTATTATTATTATTGTTATTATTATTATTATTATTATTATTATTTTGACAAGAGATGTTCTTCCATCCTGTCTCCATTTTAACATCATTCTCTTTTAGGGAAGCCTCCTGCTCCAGCATGTGTCATCACATGTGGTCCTCACACCAAACACGGAGCAACAAGTGTAAGAGTGCAGGAGGAGGTTTCCCTGTGCAGTCATGTCCTGGTATCGCTGGCACCGGGCCAGCCTTGCCATCTGTCTCCTCTCCCCCTTCCTTGGCTCTCGTCATCATTGTCCTCCTCCTCCTCCTCCTCCTTCAAGCCAATCTGCTCTACATTTGCTATCATTACGTGCCTGCCATCCTCATGGCATATCAGAGGCAGGCGCCACACACCCTGTACCCTGCTCTCACTCCTCCTCCTCACGCCCCTGTTCCTGCACCCACTTCACCAGAGACTTCTCCAAAGGGTCCAGGTGGCATCCTGTCCCGCTGTCCGAGCGCGACCAGGACGGAAAACAAAAGACACGCACGCCGACACGAACAAAAAAAGACCCAAAAATCAGGACGTACTCCTTTTCTCCTCCCACTTGGTGCCTGCTGAGCTTCCTGTGCCCACAGGCTTGGTGTTGAGTTCTTGTTGTTGTTGTTGTTGTAATTCACGCCTTCTCCTCCTCTGGATGGTTGTTGCTGAGAGGTAAACCCTCTTCAAATCCTGGAAGTGCCCCGGCTCTGGTGCTGTTGATGGGACCCTGGTACGTCTGTCTCATATGCCCACACGCACGCACGCACGCACGCACTCTAACGCACACGCACACAGATGCTGCAGAGTGTTTCTCTCAGAGCTCTCTGCCACCTCATCCGCCTGCTGCCTCGAAAGAACTGGGAATACCATGGGATCTACCAGAGGCTCTCTCACACGTGCATACAGACAAACGATGGATTTAATACGCACGTGCACTCGCCGGTCGTTTGAGGCTGCAGGAAAGTGAATAATCAATTAAGTATTGATTCCTTGTAAGATTTTTTTTAAAATTCAAAGGCAAAGACAAAGAGGGTAGCTTAAGAAGAGCCGCCGTGAGCGAAAGGAGCCGCAAATTAGCCAATAAACACAGACGGGAGCGCAAACGAAGGCGAGCGAACAAACCGCTCATCAGACGAACGCGCTTCTGTTTTTTCCTATTTCTGTATTTTTTTTTCACGCTCCTCCTGATGAATTAATGCCGATTGCGACAATGGTTTCCTATGGAGACGAAGAGATGGCGAATGGACGAGCGAGGGTTAAACGCGAAAGCTGCTGGAGGAGAGAGAGTGACTGAAGGACTCAGTAATTAGGCAGTCGGCGACGCGTCTCATCAGCATGCGGAGTATGCAAATTGAACGGCTGGCTCTTTCTTTTTGCCATGGATCAGAAGGCAAGAGCTGCAGAGGCGAATTAGGAACCATTATTCTACCCAAGGAGAGGCTGATACATGCAAATGAGAGGCAGAGGGGGAGGAGGAGCCGAGCAAAGGACACTCTGTAACCTAAGAGATATACAATGGACTCCATTGCAAAGAAGAGTCAAATACAATCACAAATACGCAATCCTGCTCTCTCTCTCTCTCTCTCTCTCTCTCTCTCTCTCTCTCGTCCTGACTTCATGGGAAAATTCTTGTACGTTTGTGTTGGAAATGGCGAAAGAGAAAAGGACAATCAAGCATGCACTTTCATTCCATATTTTGCCTATCGCCGCATATTGATAGGCTGCCTCGTGGATGATAATTACCTTTTGGAATATCAAATCGCGAAATGAGCCCGCGGAGTGAAGGAACAAGAAGAAAAGGCAGAAAAAAAAACAGTGGAGGTATGCAAGGCGCTAATGATATTCAGACTGCTGACTGTGTGTCATCTGCATGATGACAACGACCAATTTTAATGAACCATTGGCTCCGCCACAGATAAGTAGGAGAGAGAAGGATGGTGAAGGAGGGTGAGGCGAAGGGAACTTCCTCGTCCTTTTCCTCCTAATTTGCCGCCAATACTTGCAGATTCTGCGCCGTGTGGATTTACAGTAACGATGAGTGTTGGAGAAAAATTAAAAAAAAAAACAAAAAAAAAACGACAACCCTTCCTGGCGTTTCCCCCTTGAATGGAATAAAGGCCACAGAAGAAGAAAGAGTCCCTCCGTGCAGGATTTACCGCTGCTTGGGTCGGTATTCCATCGCTGGACTGGGTTCTGGTGGCACCGGCTCCCGCGCCAACGACCACACGGACTGTTGGGAGACGCACGTGTACACGCACCCGCGGCGGCATCACTCACAGTGCTGCCCTCTCCCCTTCCTCATCACTCTGCAAAAAGCCTCCCCATCACCGTTTTGCATATTCGCATGCCGCCCCGCCTGTCACAAAGGACTAAACAGCCGTATGCAAAACAGCCTGGTATTCCCACTTACATAGCGATGAGACGAACAGTGTGAGGAAGAGGGGGGCGCAGGAGCTGGGCGGGGGGTGAAACACAGTGAAGAGAGGAAGGCAGGAAGAGGTGCGTGGGGGGCTGGGGGTGCAGGGAGGCCACAGGGGACCTTGTTGGCACTAAAAAGGGGCACGTGCGGCGATACCACTCCTACTGCGTGATGACAGAAAGAGGCAGGCGTGGGAAAAACAGATGAGTGGTGCGGGTGGCGGGGGTGGGGGGGGCGACGAAAGGGAGGGGAGGGAAGCGGGACGAGGCCATGTTGGCACTAAAAGGGGGCACGTGTTGCCAGAGGAGGAGGGGCGGCGTGGGTGGGTGGGTGGGTGAGTGTTTGAGGCGCAGTGGGAGGTGCAGGGGAGCGGTGTCAGACGGGGGGCGCGGCAGGGGGTGGCACTAAACGCATGGAGGGGCCACCTGCGCTATGGAGGAATGTCACACTGTTAAAACCCAAGGCGCACACCCGGGGGGGGGGGCGCCCTCGTGACGAAACACACCCCGTACCCACAGACCTGCAGGGGTGCCGGCGAAGCTAGCGAGCGCTCGCACGCCGCTGCTTGTTTTTTTTTTTTTTGCATATGCAAATCAGGGAGCTCTGTCTTCGCTGCAGACCTGGCGCGAAGCCAACAACATAAACACAGCGTGGGTGGGGGCGCGTGCACGTGTGACTCTACGGCCGCCAAGAGGCCTATAGGCACGCGCTCAGCGCTTCGCCGCGACTTAGACGCAAGGTTTAAGTCCTGCAGGTGTTTAGTCCTCTGTGTGAGATGTTTGGATTTAGCAGCAGGTCTGGAACTTTTAGCTGCCACTAAAAGCCGACATTGTGCAAAAAGAAATAGCACTAAATTAATATTTGATGTATACTTGACACTCATTGTTTAGCGACTGCAGTTTAATGCATATATTTATACACGATATGTGCTTTCACTCAGGTTATTTTATAGTATGTGTGAAATCTCTGTTTTGATGCTGTCGTTACGATAATAAAGTTTTAAAAAGCATAGCGACCAATCTAAGAAGCCCCCAAGTCTGGTTCCATGTGTTACGTAACTTTTGCTGGAAAACAGAGGGAAGTTTATGTGATTCATATTTGTTACCATGGTTTTTGTCAAGTCATTGGAAAGATATTGTGCAGAGAATAAGAGGACTGAGTAACAACAATAGGGCTTTATGATTAATATATTCCAGCACCACCTCCTATAGACGTTAACCTTTAGGTAAAGGTCCATGCCTGGCACTGTGTGTACTTGAACTTTGACCTTTGCGACGAAAACACGCTAAACGTGTTTGACTCGAGTCGCGGGTTCCCGTTCGCCGGCGTGAAGCCATCCAGCGGCGAGTCGATTTGATTATTTTCGCATTCACTTCTAGTTTAAGAGTGATAGTAGTTTCACATGTCCTCCTTGAGATGCAAGCCTATAGCTTTTAGCCGCCCTAAGTGAATTATCAGTGGCAGTATCAAATTACCCTCAACAGAGACCAAAGGTTACTTAAAGGCCTTTTAGTCATCCACGCTGGCACGCCAGCTAATTTACAGCAGACTCATTAGATCAGCATTAAACACAATTTCCTGCCTACAAATTTCATTTGGTAGGAAAATCATTACCATGGCAATAATAAACAAGCTTATACAGTAGTGGCTAATGGCAATTTGAGTAACCTAATGTCGTCAGCAAACCCCAGAAATAGCAATAGAGGCTTGAACAGCTCTGATCAAAGCTCTGTTTAAAATAGATGTTGACATGACAAGTGTGAAGATTACTTTGGAGTTTGTATGTGTGTGTGTGTGTTTGTGTGTCTTCTGTTTTCCTTCTCTCTTCCTTTCTTAAGCTTTGTCTTTTGCCTGGACTATGACAGTGGAAATATAATGTTTCATAACTGTCTGTGCACAGGGTTGTGCGTAGCCTGGGGTTGCTGTGCTGAACAATAAACCATAATTTGATAGATGAGAAATTACAGCGGTCCATCTACTGTGCAGGGCCCTCACCCCGGGCAACGCAATACTGCGCTAGATGATGTGTCACATTTCTCCGAGAACGGGAGAAAAATGAAATTATTCTTTTATACTTTGTTAATAATGTCTTCCTGCACTTTGAATGCGACGTCTCTGTTTGTTTTATGTAGATAAACCAATAGAGCCGATGGAGATGAGGCCTCTTATCTGTGCTGCCAATTATTAAAAGAATGTTAATCCACGTTAGTGTTTGTGGTGCACTTCTGACTTCTATTCACCAGACGCTAAACGCAGACCCGCCGCCTTCCGCATGTAGAAGGTCACTGTTGCATTGTGGGTCGCCAACCCACCTGTACTAGCTGCAGCGTTTGCCATTAGTGAGCGTACAGTATATCTCCCTGCGTGTGCCACGGACTGACTTGGGCGCGGGCTGGAAATGATGTGTTTTCGCTACTCTGTGGCTGCGAACTACTCGGGCCGACCATTAGTTTCCCCGCAGCCCGCTCCGGCGCCGTATCATTTGTGTCAAGCATACAGAACTGATTTGACTCGGCCCTATGGCGAGTGACAGCCATGTGAATAAACATAATGGCCGTGATCCCACTGAAGACTGGCACTTAGCTGCAAATTAGTGGGTAGCACTAATAGCGCACGTACGATGAAGTGTTTTACAGTATGTGCAAGCATTTTGCTGTAAATGTGCTGCGACGCGCTTGAAGGGTCAACTATACATGAAGTATTCGCCATCCTACAGTACGTGAGGAAACTGTTGCTTTGTGACTTCACTACCAGATTTACTTTGAGTCGTTCTGTAACTTTTACTCTGCCCACATCGTACACGAAGGGAATCCATTAAAGTACCCAGAGCAAAGGCTGCATGACTGTATATGTAAAGTATGCACAGAGACGGCGGCGCTGTTAAGAATATTATATTTTTATGGCGCGTGTCAAGCGCTCCAGCCAATAGCAGGGAGGCTAATCCCACTCCTTTGTTCCGCTGTGTTATATGTCTTGTCAGACAGGAGCAGCGCTGAAGTCGACGGAGGAAACATTTTGTCCTTCTCTTGAAGCCACCGGAGCTCACATCCTCCGAAGGTGGTGATGTCATGTGAAATAATTGGCTTTTATTCCTCAGTAATTTTACAATCCTGGCATGAAACCTTATATCCTGCCCCCTTTTCTATTAAGGAGCGCCGCCACCACCCCGTTTTCTTTTGTTTCTAACAGGAGCGACGTGATAGATATTCACGGAGATGTTCTTTTTTTTTTCTCTCACTATTTGTTCTGGTCAGTGGGCTCATGCAATGTTTATTAGATGCAATCTTAGTCTGTGTGACAAGAGGAAAAGGTGAAAAAAATGCAAAACAAAAGGCAGAAGCCCATCACAGGCTCTGGCAGTGCTGTCTCTGCTGGTCTTTTTATTACAAATTGAGACCAAATCACTTTGGAAGGCACCAGCGAGGGGAGGGAAAGATTTGCCTGTGATTTAAAGCAGCAGTACGCAGTATAGCATTTATGATCAGAACTCGTGTCTGTGTCTGACAATTAACTTGACTCCAGGCGGTTTTATGACCGGATTCAAACGGGGACTGCGTTTCATGGTGATCACAGAAGACAGAGGGATATAAATAAGAATATGCATATGTGAAATCCATAAAGGGTTACCAAATGGGCTCCTATGGTAAAGGGAAGTTGGGGTGGGAGAGTTCATTCGCCACATTTGAATTGTCACAGCAGCTTTTTATGATGTACAACACTAGTGGGGGTTGACATGTTCAGGGGCTTCATGTGCCGGGCTAGAAGTGACACACACACTTACAGCCTGCTCTTTGGTGCAGCTCAAGACTGGCTCTTGTCTAATCGGGCACACAATGAATATGAGCCGAGAGAGAGAGAAAACATTTTTATGAAGGTATTAAACCAGTTGGCTCTCAGTGATTTTTTTTATGATCTTTGATGAGTTTAGGATGTCTGCTAGTGCTATTATCCCATAAAAAATGTATATATTTCTTTGATTGCAGGCTTTATTGCCCTATTTTGTTTGCAGACATTCTCACGGCACTCATCTAAATATTTAAGCAGAGATGGGTCTGCTCACCCATTGATTTATTCACATAAATACCTATCTGCTTAGATGTAAATAAGGGAGAACCGGCCTGTTGGCGCTGGTGCCAGGACCCTACATCCAGCTCGGTTTAGTCAGTGTGTGTGCAATGCTCATCACATGCAGATGAACCACTGTCTCTCCTGAGCGGCAGAACATTTTAATTTGCTAGCCGGCATGTTACCACAGGCCGACTCGCTTTGCATTACAGTACGTTCACCAGCAGAAGCCAGAAAACACGCTGCAACTCGCCGCTCTCAGTCAAACGCCGGCCGATGGCAATTAAACAGCGCTACAATGGGAGCTAATGAGTCCGAGCGCATCGGGACGTGTCTCGGAAGCCGCCGCTGCAGCCCCTAAAGAAACATACTACAGTACGACTTGTCACGGTACAATTGTCCTCTGCTCCCGCAGAGCATCTGGAACCTGCGCTCCTTGTAGGAATGTTGAAGTGAAGGAAGTTAAGCTGTTCCCCAGCATTCACCCAGACGATTAGGATCAATAAACTGTGGAACAGGACTTACATCATCACACATAAATAAGAAGTACATCTGAAGTACATTACTTGAAAAAGCACTGTCAAGTATTTAGGAAAATTATATAGTGTGTATATTTTAATGATATGCTATTTAAATAAGATCCTGCATCCAAGTCGTAGCACATAACTTATGTTGTGGTCACATAAAATCCACTGAACCAGGTCGAGCACATCTCCAAATATGGTTCAAATCTCTAAGAACGGCACTGGTTGACGTGTTACAGCAATAAACATAAGGACAGGGCTCCTCTCCCTGTTTTCTCAAATAAATCCGTGTGGCTTCTCCAAGTCAAATGATCTGGTGCAGTAGATAATGTGTTGGACAATCAGCACCACATCTCTCTCCTCCCTTTTCTCCAGCCATCAGCTGCATCATCCACCTTTCATCAGGCCCGGCCATTGATCCTCCACGCGGCAGGAGGCCCCTTTCAGTATGCAGCCTAATGTTCTCATTATGGGTCCTGTATGGTCCCTTTGCTGATGACTGGCTGATTACCATCTCATTAAGAGACATGGCATGGCAGGGGAGAGAAGGGCCTGTCATAGTTTAAGGAGCTCATCAGAGCCCAGAAATAATACATGCCGGAGTCTTGCTTCAATGTCGTATGATACCTGAATGAAAATGATTTCTTTATCTGAGAAAATAGGAAGGAAGAACCTCGCACTGTAAAA
This sequence comes from Betta splendens, assembly GCF_900634795.4. Lineage (NCBI taxonomy): Eukaryota > Metazoa > Chordata > Actinopteri > Anabantiformes > Osphronemidae > Betta > Betta splendens. The sequence continues at coordinate 15,514,813 of NC_040884.2, read as the reverse complement.
TCTGAGCTGGGAATATGAGGGGATGTTAACAATTGTGTCACACAAATTGGTCACCTTAAATAAGGTTCTAGCTTGGATGTGTATTTGCTGCATAAATCGGTGAGTGGCAGTTTGTTAGTGAATTCAATAAATACGAAGGGGAAGGTAAACTAGTGGGAGGCTTGATTATGAATTTATTTTGTGCGCGTATATTTGGAAACAGTGTGATTTCCTTAGAGACCCAAACTCCAGCTCCGACAATTTTGGAAAAATAATGACAATATACATCATCTTTTATTGCTTTATAGCTGAATGTAGCAGGAAACGGTTGGTGATGGGCCTCGATTCAGTTAGTCTCAATGTTAATGGCTAGATTTTCTTAGACGCTTGCGTGTTTGTGTGTGTGCGCGTGTGTGCGTGTGTGTCTTTAGTCCAGCATCCATGTGGGTTTGGGAGGGAGGAGTGAAAATCCCAAGGTAATCTGAAGCACAAAGGCAATGTCATTATAGACATGGAGGGACATTATTCTAAAATGGCAAGTGATGCAGTGCTGAGACAGTAGATAAGGTGAGGAGAAAATGTGGAGGAAAGAGGAGAGGAAGGAGTGAATGCTTGAATTTGTCATGGACAGATAAAAACAGGCTGGAGGACGCTGTGATAGGGATGCTGTGTTTTTTTTCCTCTACCCTCTTTCTTTCTCTCCCTCCCTCTCTCAATGTACCCGCCTCGCTCTCTCGCTCCCTTTTTTTTTTTTTTTTTTTTTTTGAGGTTTATCTGACATACGATGAATGCAGCAATTTTATCTGAATAGACAAAGGAGCGGTGACATGCAGCCTCACTCTGACGACTGACCTTGAAGGAGACGGAATGAAGGAAGGAAAATAAGGGAGGAGGAGAGGAAGAAAGAGGGAAAAAGCCGCGGTGCTTCTGCCTTTGTCTGTTTGTTAGATTTCCATCACAAACATTTGCAGACTGGCATTAAATTACAGTTTTCTGCTGATTTTAGGCGGCTGGATTCTGTCACTAATAGGTTGTTTGAAACCAGGCCACCGTAGAAAAAACAGACAAATTGAACGTGCTAAACAGAAAAATCCTTGCATCGGTGTCCATTTGTTTGTTTCCTATTGTTTTCGGCCTCGGTGACTAACCTGAGGTCGCAGCTGCAGGAGAGCGTGTTGGAGCAGACTTCGGCGCGCTGAGGCTCCAGTCGTGTTGATCTGCTGGTTCATGAGGCGACAGGAAATTAAAATCCCCCTTTTCTCATGCTTTGTACCATTACTGCACCTTCCCACCTCCGCAGCGAGCCGCGCACCCCATTTAACAAGTTCAGGGAGACTCTCTGGGAGCAGGTGACAGAACTGTATCGCTATTTGATATCGAGGCAGACAAACGTTTGGCCGTGTCTGAATGAGAGCACGCGTCCGAGAGACAGCCACAGCGTTCCACGTTGAACCAAAACCTACAGGAAAAAGCCGTGAACGCTGGAACATGGGCATAATCTAAATATGTTCACAGTTTAAGTGAAAATTCTTATTTGTGTTGAATGAGCCTGCCCCACGCCATGAAATATCCATTTAGTTTGGTTAAATAAACTGTCGCCGACCACTGCGCTTATTGCAAACCTCAGACTTCCTGCTGCTGCTCGTTCTCTGATCATCACTGCACGTTTGTCTCCTCTCTCTGCTCAAAGGTAGCTAGTTTATGGGCTACAGTGTGTTTCACGGAGCCGCGTGCAGTGAGCTTTTTAATTAGAAACAAATAGCATCAAGCAGAACCCAGTGACACATTTCTTAGCATGCTCATGATGCACACAGAGAAGTGAATGGTCAGTGTTTCACGGGGTCTGAATGCCTGCTCTCTCCACCTCCACCACATCTGAGGAATCTTAACCCAAGGTAGCAGCTGCCTGATGTCACCTGGAGTGCATGTGCTGAGCTTAACGCACTTTGGCACACCTAAACTTTGTAGTCTGTGGCTGCACATTGGAGTGGAACAGGGTTATATGTGGCCCACAGCTGGCGTCCTCGCTCGTGATGGGACATTACCTGCAGCACAGGCTTGACTTCTGACCAGATCAATTAACAGATGTGTTCTGACGGGGTTTCACTGTGTGTCAGAACGCGGGCACGGGTGAACCCACTGACCTGTGCTGAACTCTAGTTAGTGGTTTTAAACATCAGTAATTGTCTGTGTCACTGAACTCGATCTGAAGCAGGAAGGAAATCGTTTTACTAATCAGGCTGAACATTAAATATTATTTCAATGGTAATATGGGAACAGAACTAAGACAAACTCAAGACTCGAGGAAAAGTTGATGCTAACAGAGGGTAGATCAAAACAAGATGTCATGTAAATCCACAGAATGAGTTTGTGTTTGTTTATAGTGCATTTGAAGGAAAATACAGCAACAAACACTGATGAAGTAATTACAGCAAATTAACGCTGGTCAAGATACTGTTACAGTAGATTTACATCAGTTTAAGAAAGGTCACATAGTCGCCAGGATTTAAAGTTGATTTTACCTCACGTTAATATGAGATTTAAAGAAAACCACGGGAAACGTCAAATCAAAGATTGCTGCTCGTGTAAACATGATGTGAGCCGGGGGTCATCGCGTTTCAGATGAAAACATGCTGCAGCAAAGCTCATAGTCACATGTGTTCACTGTGAAAATGCCAATTTTGGGCTGGTATGGACTTCCAACACTCGCTCTGACTCTTTGGATCAGTGAGAAAATGTCACGTTTTTTTTCTCTTCTTCACTTTTTTGCTGTAGTTTAAACTTTATTCTTTTGATGAGTCACCAAAGTCTAGAAAGAATACAGCACAGCAGCTTTTAAGTAAACGTAGCCTTCTCTTGGATGGAAGGGGACCATGGAATGTGCTGCTGCATTAACATGTCAGAACTCGGGTCAGAAAAAAATTGAAGAGGATTTTAGGAGGGTTTTATGCACTGAAAAACTTGCAATGTGGTAAAAATGTGATGTTTTCTTCAATTTTCGGTGAACTTAGAGAAAATCTATTCATCTATATTAGATCAGCTATAATTCTAATTTGTTTTTCACAGTTCATGTGGTGGCTATTGTCTGGAAACGCCTCCAACATGAAACCCAACTGCACCGGTTAACTGTGGTCTCACCAGGTCGGCCCGTAACAGGTGTGCGACTCTACCCAGACAGTGATCTTTTAATCTGCTAATGTGGAGGGGAAAATAATCCCACATCTGGAAGTTTTACTGCTCCGTAATTGCAGGGCTGCTAGTGAGCAGCCCCTCGAGCCTTTGGGGGGTGGGGGGGGGAAGAATGACCTGCATTCAGCTCCACACACAGACAGACGTGATAACATTTAGAGGGGATGAAATTTGTGTTAATTTCACATGACTTGCCTTTTCCAAACCAATTTGGGTTTCGCTCTGTTTGTTGACGTTATTTTTAATGTGACGACTGTGACACACATTTCCACAACAGATGGATTAATGTTTTTCTTCTCCGCGCGTATTTTTCCCCCGCTGCTCTCCTTCGCTCTTGCAGGATTTCATCTAGACAGGTGCTTCCTGTCCGGACTTTGACGCAAAATTAAACACAAGTCCAGATGTGAAGCGTGTTTGTGCGTGTGTGCGCATGTCCACAAGACGGATTGCGGGAGAAGCATGTTCCTTGTGCGCAGCCTGGTCATTATGCCGACACTGGAGCAGGAAGGAATGAAAAGAAATTAAGTAAGACAGATGGAAGAAGACGGTGGCTGTGACTAGGAAAGAAAGTTTGCAAACAAGTTGCAGTAACTTACTGTGAACCTACATGTAGAGTATCATCACAGGGACACGAGCTGCGTCTGTGCTGTTACTGCGCCCCTTGGTTTATTCAGCGTTGTAAAAATACTAAAATCGGATCCGCACGAACTGCTGACCCGTTCAAGCAGCTTAAATCAATGTAGTATTCATAAAAATGTATTTGTGTGTTTGTGTACAATCAAATACACAAAACGTTCAATCCTTTCAGTTAATGTCAGCTTGAAGCTGATTTTAGCTTAATGGCCTCACAGTGTGATTTTCAGAGGCCGATTGTTGTCTAAAAGACGTGCCTTCCCATTCTTCTTTTGCTTTCCTCGTCCTTGCCCTGAATAGAAAGGGAGGAGAAGGGAAAAAGATGAAGAAATGGAAAGGTCATGAGTGATGGATGCTTTGTGTGTGTCTGTCATTCCCAATTACTGAACTTTGCCTTTTAAAGCATCGCTCAGATGCATTTCTCATTTCTGCCTTTCTGACTGATGAAGAGCAGGCTCTCACTGGGGGCACTGTGTTTTAAACACTGCCTCGCTAGTCATTCACTATTTACCTCAGATACAATGCAGTGCTGCAGTGGCTCCTGCTCTGCAGCGTCCAACTTCCCCGCGTTCTGTGAGCGCAAGCGTATGCAAACGTGGTTACAGGTCAAGTCTGTGTTTAGCACCTATCGAAAAAGTAAAACACATCACGCTTTGTGCTTCCAGCAAACAGCTAAACATGCAAATGCACAATTTCCATAATTACTGTATGTCACATCAGCAAGCAATTCATCAGACGATATCCTGCTGTGCTGTTATTTAAACGTGCTAAAAGTTTTTCCCGCGCCGAGCACTTGCTGCAGCTGCACGCGGCCCTCTGCGTCTCCCACGTTCTGCCTCTTATGGTAACAGAGAGCGACAGAGTGGAGGGACAGGTGCTATGGCAGGCGGCTAGGTTAATCTCCTCTGTGCTCTGTCAGCCTCCTTGCAAAACTTTAAAAAGTGTCATGTTGACTAGCTGTAACACTGTGACACTCCGCAGAAATGGGAGGAAGGGGCGGGAGGGAGAAGCAGAGGGAGGAAGCGGTGATTGAGACACAGCGCGAGGGATGGGAGCAAGAGAAAAGCTGTTGGCGAGGAATGAAAATATACAGCGCAGGACGCTTCCTCATTCTCTGTTTGCCGGTTTCTGCCCGGTGACTGTATTACAATCAGCCGCTGTTAATACATCTATTTTGCGCTTGTGAAAACCTCCCTAAGTGTCGCGATAAAGGTGGAGGTGCTTTGTGAGGTCGGCCTGAGGAGAGCTTTACGAGACAAGCTGCGCTGATATATGGCTGGCAGAGACTCCATTAAAACCCTGGACCTGCGCCATTTGGGAAAATGGAGGTCACTCGCATGACGTCTATAAAATCTAACTTTTTCTTAATATCTGATCATATATCAACATTTTCCTGCTTTTTGTTTGTTGTCCCTTTTTTCCGCTAATGCTTGAATCTTAAACAATAGGGTCAGGGCTGTGGATGATCATTTTTCAAGAGGTAGTGGGGGGGCTGTGTGTGTGTGTGTGTGTGTGTGTGTGTGTGTGTGTGTGTGTGTGTGTGTGTGTGTGTGTGTGTGGGAAGCGGGGTGATGCTGGGCTTTTGATAAATGTACCGTATCAGATCTGCGGAGGAGCACAAGGGGAACAATCTGCAGTTGGTAATCTTGCAACGACAAAAACAGGTGTGTGAATCCTTTTTTCCCTCCCTCCATCTGTCTCCGCTTTCCCCTCCTTCGTCGCTCTTTCCCTTCTCTTCTGTTGCTTCTGCTCGGCTCCTCGCCTCGTCCCGTCACAAGACCCAATTAACACGACCCCCCCTTCGCCTCGCGCCCACTGTACTTTTGTAATTACGGCCGTTTCTTGGACTCCAGCCTTTCCGTTAGTCTCACTGTACGCGCACTGTGTAAAAATCTGAAACTCATCCTGACCCCCCCCCCCCCTCCTTTTACTCCAGCTCCTGTCTCTGCTCATACTCTACACCATTAAAACCTAAGAAACATGTCACTTCCCATCTGTCCCTCCCTCTTCCTCTCCGGTTCCCCCGTTCCCTTATCTTCATGTCTCTTTAAGCCGGAGTGTGTGTCCTGTCTGTCTCACCGTGGCTCCCAGCTCCCCAGGGCAGCGTTTCCAGGCTTCATTTGTTTGAGGGCTTTCTAATCTGGGGACTGGGACAACCTCAGTCCACCGTGCCCTCGTCAATCATCCCCACAGAGCCGCAGCGAGGAGGTGAAGAAGGAGTAGAGAGGAGGAAGAAGACTGGAGGTGATGGCATGATTAGTTGTCTGTCCTCGCTCTCGCCCACCCGCCCCATTGCCAGCAACTACCACTCCCTCTGTCTTTCTCATCTCTCACTCACTACTTCAGCCTGCCCCTATCTCCCTCCCTCACCGTTTCCCTCGCTATCTCACCTTCTTATCTCTCTTTCCTCTCCCCTGCATCCCGAGCCCAGGCCTGTAGCGCCAGCCGTCCCTCTGTCCATCCGTCTATTTATCTGGCTGTCTGATTGTCTGACCTCAGCCCCGAAGGTGGTCCCTTTTGTGTCTGCGGACAAATGAGGATGACCTTTTATTGTAAAACAGACACCTATGGGGAAGGATGAAACTGCCAGTGTTTAAATTAACAACAGAGAAAAGAGAGGGAGAGGGAGGCCGTTTCAAACAGAGAGCGCGAGCCGGAGAGGAGGCGAGAGAGTGTAAAGTTTTTGAAGTTCCGATAATTATAGAACAGTGTTTGTGTCGAACTAGCATGGCCACTGTTCAATAATAAAGTCCCCTACCTGGCTGCCCGCTATTGATGAACAGTGGTGAAACAGTGAGGAGCGGACCTCTTGAACGTGCCCCAGACCCATCAGTATGGGTGCATGAATTATAAATGGCATTGACAGTGGAGGTCATAAGAGGAGACAGAGTATTATTGCACATGAAGGTCCATTCTGATTTTGATTATTTTTATTCTAGGGGGCTCACAAAAGGCCAGGAGACCGTTGGTGAATATTCTAAAAGGGCACAGGGCTAAGATGGGCTTGATGGCAGGCTTTGATTTCTAGCTAATAGCCACTTCAAACAGGCTTGGACGGCCCGGAGACAGGGGAGGAGGATGACACCAGGGCTAAAGGACAGAGGGACACGGGAAACTGTACCTGCGGATGACACGCCACATTTTACAGTGGAAGGATTAAACCGACTTTCATATCCAGACCCGCGGTTCAACTTGCAGCCGTGGTCGAGCACAAAGAGGCGCATGTGGCCCCGGCACGTGTGAACGCAGATGTGTCATACAGATGTGTCATACTGTGTGTGCCATGGGGAGCCCCTTTAATGTACACTGGTCCACCTGTACAGTAGTAAGACTATGATAATGTAATTAAATAGTCACTTCAGAGACAGGGTTATGTTTCCTTGTCTGGGAGCGAGTGCACAGACTGTCACTAACTCACCTCTCAACTTTGCAAATGGGAAGATTTAACTTCTTATACAGCATCTGTTAGCCGTGGATGCAGGACATGCAAAACATAGTGTAGAAGACTTTGGCTTGTGTGCAGGGAGACAAAAGTCTGGATTACAGGCTGAATGTATTACTACAACACACACACACACACACACAGCAGAAACTCATACACTCTCACCTACATACACACGCGCTGCGGAACCCAACACGGTATAAATCTTCCTTAAGGTCCAGCTCCACCCCCTCTTCATCATAACTGCCTCTCATTCATTAGCCATGCAGACACACACACACACACACACACACACACACACACACACACACACACACACACACACACACACACACACACACACACACACACACACAGCTAAGATAGCCTCCACACCACAGCCCCTCTCTCTTTATTTTAATTACAAAGAATGGGCCTGGGTAGGTCACACAAAACAAATCAATATCTCTAAAAGAAATATTCAAATGTGACCTAGATAACGGTGCTTGTGCCCCCTTTTTATCATTGATTTTTGACACAAGGCAATTTAGTCTTAGAGTTTTTTTTTTTGCTTTGTAGCACATAGCACATAAATATTTACTCCAAAGATAAAGCGCAAGTACGAGAGAATGAATATTGAATTTAGAGGTAAGCATGTGTGTATGATCCAATATCCATCTAAAGAGAGCCGGCACTGTCTCTGTCAGAAAGGCAATATAAATATAAGCATATTTGTTAGAGGCAGGGTCAATATCATAAGGTGGGTTTGGTATGACTGCTCAGAGGAGAGGTGAAAATCAATGGTGTGTCTGGAACCCTGCTCATTGTCTGATTAGTCTTTTGTTCCTTATAGCTGCCAGATTAATTTAGATTTTAGATTCAATCAGGGGGGAGCATCCGGTCTCGTCTACCTGCACCTCACGTCTTGTATTCACTCACTGTAGCATCTTGCTGTGTCTCCCCTAAAACAAAAAAGGAAACACCTGTAGTTCTGTGGTCTCCCTCGCAGCAGACGGCCGCGCCGTCGCGCGTTCACCTGGGACCTGTTCAGTGCAGCCGTAACCTTCTGCTGATGGTGACTGAGCAGTTTCGCTGGGGCAGCTGGGGGTTAAGTGCTCATCCGGGGATTCAAACTGCCGGCTTTCCTGTCTCGCTCCCGCTTCCTCCACATTCTCTGCGCAGCTGCTCTGCGGCTCCTGTTAAATTTGTATATATTTATTCTTTATGCGTTACTGGTTGGTTTTCTTCTGGAGAAAACGTTAATGCTGGTCGATAAGCGCGTCTCTGATCGTTATTTGGACAAGTTGCAGTATTTGTTTTACACTGATTGATGAAGTATTAATCTTTAGACTCTGTGTGTGTGTGTGTGTGTGTGTGTGTGTGTGTGTGTGTGTGTGTGTGTGTGTGTGTGTGTGTGTGTGTGTGTGTGCGCACATGTGCGTGCGTGTGTGCATGTTTTGTAAGTTAGGAGGAAAAAGAGGATATAAGCCTGGATTAAGTTCAGAGGATGATTTTTATCCATGTAGGGGGTCTCTAAACAGCAAGGTGACCCTATCTGGACACGCACACACACACACACACACACACACACACACACACCCTCATACATACATACAGATGTGATCTTTCTGGGATGGGAACCATCACACACACACACACACACACACACACACACACACACACACACACACACACACACACACACTCACACACATAAAAGTGAGGACACACAGGAAGGAAGACTAGAAAAAAACATGCAATCAACACTCACACAAGGACACACACACATACAAGTGTGTTGTGATCCACAAATAAGGATTATATAGTGCTGACGTTGGAAGTAAAAGAAAGAAAAAACAGCTCTGCCAAAGCTTCCTCCTCATTGTCACGGCGATAACACTAACAGTATTGACAGTGGCTAGAATCACACCTTCAATAACTTCTACTTCCTTTTATATCCGTCTTTTTTCTCTTTTTTCCTATTTGCACCTTAGCTTTTTATATACAGCATCTATTCAAGTTGTATCGAGAGTGCGTGAGTGTGACAAACAGCGCAGTAGATCGACGCGGAGCTGTGAATAAATAAGAAGGCTCAATTAATTCAGAGGTCTTGCACCAGTGTGTGATGTCCTCTCAGTTCTTCTGCCCTTATGTTCAGAGAAAGAAGGAACGTGATCCCATACGATCCCGTAATGGGCGACAAAGGAGGATGTGAGTGGCCGGGGCCTCTCCGTGTCATTTCATCCTTTCATTTCCAATACAAAGGAGCAGCAATTGTTGGAGCCGTTGATTATGGTACAACTTGTCTTTGTTCTCTGCTTTTGAGCTGGTGGACGTTTCTCATTTCTGCCCTTCCACCCACCTTCAGACTCTACTTTCCAGTGGGTTCCGTTCATCCTACCACATCGCAGGAGGATGACTTCTGTTTGTCTTGCAGCGTTTGTAGCGTCAACAGACGCCGGTGTGGGCCTCGCGTTGCATGTTCACATCTGCATTCTTGCCTCCGTGGCGCCTTTGACACAAACGCTCAACGCAGTTTATTAAGAGTAAAAACAATGTGGGAGCGGAGCAATAAAAGAAGCAGCAGATGACAGCCGGTGAATGAAACAGGACACACTGTATAAACCGTGTTTGCTCGTACAAGATCGGGTCCTTTGGGTCTTAACTTGGCCTTTGAGGTGGAAGTGTGGGTGTAAGGTCTGATCTAAAGAGCAGGTACAAACTCTGATTCCCTAACATGCTTACACGCATTGTTAAAGAAAGTGCTCCAGGGGAAGAAGTACAATAGTGTGACTTCTTTTAGAATTAATAAACTCGGCTTGGTGTAAACCTGCAGCTCATGGAGAAAGCTGAAAACAACCTCACTGGTTTCTGTGGTCACCTCTGAACTTTAGTTTCCGTGTCACGTTGCTTTTTTGGCTTCTCCCTTCTTCGTCTGATATGGAAAATAAAATAAAATAAAAAAAGGTCTGATCTTACCTTCAAAAACACCACCACCACCCTTTCATGGGATCGTTCCGAACAACTGCTTCGTCCAGAGATGGTAATCAGACACACACACACACACACACACACACACACACACACACACACACACACACACACACACACACACACACACACTGTAATGGCAGTAAGTGATTAGGTTCACAGATGAGGGATCCGTTTTTTTTGTGCGTTTTCTGGGAAACGATGATTGCTCTCAGCATTCATTAGCAAATCGCTGAGGTCAAACGATTCAGGCAGAGCCGGCTCTTTTAAAACCACCTAGCAGGGTCCAAGATGAATAAAACGAGGCTGCAAATTAATGGACACATGACTAAACTAGTTCCACAGATAAAGAAGGACACGGCGTTATTATGCCCTTGACACCAGGAAGTGCCGTAATAGTGCAGAACTGCCTTTCTCTTGTAATTACCAGCATGAACTAGTTGCATTTTTACAAGCGCATCTGTTTGCGCTGCTGTTGCAGCAGCGCGCGCAGGAGCGCCAGGGCCCATTTGAATGGCACCGCTTGTGAATGCATCATTGAAATGTGTAATCCCAGAGCAGCTGGGGAGCCGCGTGTGATGGAGAGAGCCGGGCTTCATCGTAGCCTCCACAGGAGACTAGATGAGTCCGGAGAGAGAGAGGAAGGGCGAGCGAGACCGAGACAGAGAGGCTGAGGGAGAGGAGGAGGAGGGAGGAGAGACACCATACTGACAGCATGAATGATACATCATATGATTGTCTTGGACAGAGCTGTTCTCTCCGACTGCCTATACTGCACTCTCCAACTGTCCTCCATTTCAAAAGCCCTGGTGGACTGATTTATAACACTCAACAAAACTGTTATAGACTAGACTCAGTGCTGCTGCCCATAAGTTTTCTAACTTCACCAACAGCATTTTTTAATTTGTATTTTTGTTATTCTTTTTTTTACTTTTCTCCTGCAGTTACAGCTAATTCAAACTAGGGATTAACAATTGTGATTTTCAAACGGCACATTTTACGTCAGTTCAAACTTTTTTTTTTATTTCTCGTGAGATTCTATTCCCGGCGAATACAGCACTCACCTGCAATAAAACCGAGGAATCCATCGCTAACACAAACAACGGTGACATATTTAAGCCGATAAACCCGAAAAGTACTCTGTTTTTCAACTTGCCAATAGCTGTCAGTAATATGGGGAGTGTATATTCTGTCCCTTCTTCTTCTCCCACCACCCAACAAAGATCCAGAATAAACACGTGTGATCAGCGGGATAACAAGACTGGTGTGTTTGTGGGATGTAGGTTACGTTTCAAAGGTTTGAAAGGCCAGAGAAAGCTACCGTGTGTAAATTATTGAAGAGGGAAGGGATAGGATGGAGAATATGAGTGAGTAGCATTTAGAGTTCAGAAGAGAGAGAAAGGGAGACGGTCGGCTCACAGTGCAGCTCTGTGTGCATGGCTATGATGGGAAATCTATATACCCTAACCTTTCTTTGTCTGTAGTTTTATTGAAATTGACTAGTCAGAGGGACGGTGTTTCACCAGGATGGTATGGAGCGAGTCCAGTCCCTCCAGATTCCAGACCTCCTCCACTTTTGGACTCACAAACTGTGTTTGCACAGCATGCGGATGATGAAATCATGTAATATGAGGGATACTGCTTCCCGATTCTGTGTGGAACTCGCGTCTATCTCTTCTTTGACTTTCTGTGTATCATGACCTCAAGCCAGCCTCATTTTTTACTTTAATAAAACATTTCTAATGTTTATGTAAACTCCAGGTTATTTAGATATTCATGCATCATTGTCTGACTATAGGTTCTCACAACACTTATGTTTGTTTTTGACCAAAATATATAAATTTTTCGCTGCTATTTTGCTTCTATTTTCTAAATTTACCAATTTAGAGTAAATGCAGACAATCATCAGAACATATGGAATTGAAAAGAGGATTAGGCATAAACATTGCCCGTATCTCCACCAGCCACCTCATTGAGGGTGGGCAGGTCAGCAAATAGGCTTTTCACATTTCAGACACCACAATATCACTCCATCTCATTGCGGCATCCATTACGCGCTACCTTGGGAATGAGGGAGAGGTCCATGCTGAGAATCAGGGCAGAAAATGGCCGCCCACTAGGAGGGGTAAAATGGCCAGCGTTATTATTCTGGCTCCCCCCCAGGGGGAATTGGCCTGAATATAGATATGCAACATTATAAAACCAGGTTATTATCTGGGTGCAGGCTAACAGCCTCTCGCCTCTCTCCCCTATGACACATACACACTGATAAACACAAGGTGGGCCTCCTTCCACCCGCTTTTATGCTCATTTTCAATTTTGAATAAAAAACAAAAATGGAGAGCATTAAATAAAAAAAGAACATCACAAAGTTTTTAAATGTGATTAAGGATCAGTGCTGCATTAATGACTTGAAATGACTTAATGAAATTTAAGAGATTTTGAGAATTAACTAACTAATTATTACAGGAATAAAAATCAATTGCATTTACGTTTTTGCAAGTAGCTTCTCACCATGTAACACTGTGTTCTTCTGCCTCTGGTCCAAGATATGAGTGGCACTAACTTGTAAAACTATAGCTTCTGCGGGTCCTGCAGTCAGGTTGCCTGGAGAGGAGCGTTCATTCATATTTTCCTGAGCAAGCTTCCCAAGAACCTACCGTAGAATGACGTAAACCCTCCTACACATACACATCACAATGTGCACATAGATGCATGTCGGTCTGTATATCTGGGTATCTGTAGTATGTTGTGTCTATCCCTAGATGCTCTGTGTCTCTTTTGTATTATTGATTGTATTGTTATTTTATCATTGATAATCTTATATTTTCTTGTTGAGCCATATAGAAGACACTCAATATGCTATAAACATTGGCATTAGTTACTACCACAGTGGCCTCACTCATTTCATAAATGTGATCATGGAACAATAAACATTTAGTAACATGTTTACATTCACCCAGGATGTATTTAAATAAAAGTAAATGTACCAACACTCCCTCCTTGTGCTTTTCTCTCTGTGTATGTGTTTCTCATCAGTCTTTCTATTTCTGTGTCCTTTTGTCCTTTCTCGTTTTTCATTTCTCGTTTTCAATAGTTTTCTGTTGATTTCTACTGATTATGCCATATTTCTGTAGTTTCATCTTTTGATGCTTTTCAAACAGTTTAATAGCTTCTCTTCTCTTCCTCCACTTTGTTCTCTCTGTCTATCTGACTTCTCCAGGTCCTCTGTAATTTCTTCCTTTATTCATGAACCTAACCCTGCCAGGTTAGTTGTGTGTGTGTGTGTGTGTGTGTGTGTGTGTGTGTGTGTGTGTGTGTGTGTGTGTGTGTGTGTGTGTGTGTGTGTGTGTCAGAGAGAGGGAGAGAGAAAGAGAGAGAGAGTCAGAGAGAAAGTGGGCCCGCAGACAGTAAATAGGAATATGAATCTTTAAGGGCCTGCTGCTACTGTGGCTGAAATGACTTTTCAGAGCCGCAGTGATTTTCCAAGAAGGATGTTGATGAGGCCTGGATTACAGGAGGAGAGTGCGTATGTGTGTGTATGCGTGTGTTGTGTACGTGTGTATGCTTTTTTCATCTTTAAAATTGGCCTTTTTTTGTAATTCAAATAGAATAGATGTCTTTTTTTTAATAGTTTCACTTAACCAATATATATATATATACAATAATATGGATCAAGATTCTTTTATCTAAAGCCCAATCTCAATTTATGCTTTGGAGTTTAAATATGAGGCCTCCCAGAACCCCAGTGCTTGCAACAGACAGTGTGTGGGACCTGAATGACCATTTGAGCGCCACAGCCGTGTGTGTTGAGCTCACAGGGTCAGGTAGGTTACTCACCACTGACCATGATGACTCAGCGATAGGTCATTATAGGCGTGGGAGCATGGTGGAGATAACAGCTGGGGGTCAGGGTTGTGGTTCATGAGGGGAGGAACTGTTCCACAAATTAAAACAAGTGGCCTTGGGTGGAAACAATTAAAAGGTTTGGGCATTTGCTGGAGCTCAGCGAGGACACAGTTCAACTCTTTTAATGAAAAGATGCAAATAAAAAAGAGAACATTGTGCATCTAAATCTTGTTTTCATTGCTTAATATAAATATTATAAGTTATGGTGGTAGATCATACATTTACAGAAAATTTTATTCTTCACAAAAAGAAGCCAAACTCGATTTTTTTTAAACTTCTACTCTTTTATTCATCTCCAAGAAAAACACATTCTATCATGTCTGACTCGTGGGCTAGGACTGTTTTTACCTCAGATTAGATTTGGCTCTACATGGAACACCTAAGAGGTCAGCGGGTAAGATGCTCCTGACTCATAAGCAAATCAAACCTGACAACCCCATCAAAAAGGTCCGAGCAACTGCTGACAGATTCTAAAAAACTCTGCTTGTGTGTGCGCAGATCCGCGGCTGCACCTGCTGGAGCGCGCCTGCCACCCTGGGCTGTCTGTCACCAGCCTCTATCGCATTACCATACTGCCATGACATCCCCGGCAGCTTTCTGAAGCCTCAAATCTGATAAAAACAGAGATAAATCTCGTCTCTGATCTTCCTGATGAATATGATAACACCTGCTCCGGGTTATTGGACCTTGACACCTATCGGGGGCCCTAGGAGCCGCTGATCCTGGATCAGAGATGGAGGAGACTGTGGAGGTGGAGTAAAGACCCCGGGGGGTGTGTGGGGGTAAGTGGAAGGCGCTGTGGAGAGGCGCTCGCAGGCCGGGCCTGGATGACAGCCGCGGCTGAGTGACGGCCCAGGGCTCCACGCAAAGCCCCCCTCTCATGTCTGTGGAGGAAGGAGACTCTCGTTCTCTCAGCGCACGCACGCACGCACGCACGCACGCACGCACGCACGCACAGCTTCCAGGACATAACATTGACTGGAGGCCCCCTAATCAGAAGCACTACTTACTGTACTTTTACCCTAATGTAACTGTTTGGATCTTACTGTACAGCTTTAGCCCAAAACGAGTCCCCACCATACGACTGCATAGACACGCATGCTGTAAGTCCTCACAACACCAGCGATGCCGGTGGCTCTACTCGCACACGCTCCTTCCTGGCGCTTTAATTCTCCCATCCCTCCTCCCTTGTCTTCGCCGTCTCTCCCACATATTCCCGTGGACTCGCGCTCTCTTCTATTTCTGTTTCCCCCCTCGTATACGCACTCGAACACGTACGCGGGGATCTAGCGGGTGGGGGGGGGGGTGCGTAAGGGTGTGGTGGAGCTAGCGATGGGGCTCTGCTTTGATGCCCAGTGGGAGATTACAGGGCCAAGAAGCCGAGATAAAAGTACAACTGAAACACAGGTATCTGCCGTTGCCTATGCCTTACAAACACAATCGCGCACACATCCATAACACATGTTCCGGGTAGGCCCCGGATCCACACACAGACACACACCTACATACATACCAGCATCTAATGGCCAGTCAGTGACACTGAGGTCTTAGCCCCTGTCTGCCAGTCCTCATTTGTTTCCCAACCCCTCCTATGTGTGTGTAGCAGTAGCACTTGCTACTGGGTGTCTTGTTACTCCTCAGAAGGTCTATTGATTTAACTCTTGCCACAATCTATAACACTATTGTCTTGCCTTAAGTGTCTCATCTGTACAATTCACTGGCAGGAGTCTATACATCAAAACCCCCACCTGCTTAAGAATATTGGTATTCTGCAACATGCAGGAAAATCTTTTAGTTTTTCGTTATGAATTTCACATTTCTTGCACAGTCAACCTTACTTTTTTTTAGAGCAAAGATGCTCACAGCTAGACATAACGCGGCCTGGTACAGGTTTATTTTTACTGCTGTTGTGTTTATGAAGTCAATATTTTACTTCGAAATATCATATAGCAGCGGTGTCAAACAGAAGTTACATTTCAGATGTTTTCAGATGAGATATTCAGCCTTGTGGGATTTTGACATCCAAAACAAAACAAGAAAAGTCATCTTCTGGTTAAAATATACACATAAGCCTGTGCTTAAAGAAACAAAAATATTGCAGCAATGCTGTGTTTGATGAAAGGCTCGAGTTTAGGCCTCCAAAGCCCTTTAGGTATGTTGCCAGATCTGCTTTAGATTATTTTAAAGTGAGAATGCTCTTTCTTTAGTGGTAAATACACAGACTGTATATATGTATTGGTCTTTTGGCGTGTCTAGACCTTTTGATGAGCTGCTTTTTTTTGTCCTAACTGATTAAAACTACCTGAAAGCAACAAATCACCCTTGACTTTGAAAAAGGCAATCAACTTTTCTAGTATGTGAGAAATGCTTTCTTTCAAGCTGCCCATAGACCGAGCGCTTTGGCCTGCGCTGAAGACATTACAGTCCAATGCGGTCATTGTAAATCCTCCATTTATGCTGCTTTTATACATTTCGGTAGCAATTTAAACGGGAACTATAAAGTGAAAAAGGACTTACATAGTTATTCAGTTGATGCAAGGATACTATTTTATGAGCATCAGCCCACAGCGCACAAATCTCAAGGTTACCTCTCAGAATTTGGCAAGATCTTACCATTGATTACCTTGAAACGCAACCTCAATACAGTAGGGGTTTTGGGCTCGTTTGAGCAATATTAATTGATCTAGTGAGAATGTTTAAAGATGATGGACGAACGGGCAGGTGCATAGCAAAACTCCAATAAGACGCAGTTTCTTTGCCTTTTCAAGAGATCCAGGAGTCTTTGAAGATCCACACTCCTGGAACAAGTGTTCGCAATAAATGTGACCAATGAGAAACACTTGCTCCAGAGAAGCCCACTCTATAGATTCCTGCTGCCGTGTACCTTACAAAGTTGCATGAAGCGAAGTGATGCAAGAACCGCTGTTGTGACCGACAGGTTCTAGTTACCTGGTCGTGTTGCATAAAAACTTACCAGATTAAAAAAGAATGCTTTCATGCACTAACAAACAGGAGTGTACTGTACAGGGCATTGTCTTTTTTCTGATTGCATGGGCCTTCTCATCCCTGAATGGAGGCTGTGGTGCAGAAATGTACAGTACATGCACATTTACAAGGTAGTTTAAAGTTTAAAGGAAACGTTAAAGAGCAGGTTCCTGTGCTGGAGTAGCTGCATTGTGTTGCAAATCAGAAACGATGGGGCGTAAACAGCTCACTGATTCACTCACAAAGATGAATTGCTTGTAAATCCATAAATGATTGTGTATTATTTATTTAGCTCTCTTCACGTAGCCCGTTGTTTACTTTCATTTTGGCCTTTTTTTTTTTTTTTGTGCCGCTGGTTCCCACCTGCCGCTGCACTGATGCACATGTGGATGTAAGCAAAGGCCTCGGTGGATGTGGAGACATCAGCAGTGTAATCTGCAGGAGGTACACGTACCTCATCTTAGTTACTGTCGCGGGGCTCGGCGGGATATGACACGGGCCCAGCAGGAAGGGGTAGTGATTAGAGCAGGACTGGGTTATAGAGATGCTTCATTACGCTGTTTTTGCAACATGCGTACACAAGCAGCAAGTCTGCCTGCCTGCCTGCCTGCCTGCCTGCCTGCCTGCCTGCCTGCCTGCCTGCCTGCCTGCCTGTCTGTCTGTCTGTCTGTCTGTCTGTCTGTCTGTCTGTCTGTCTGTCTCTATTCCTTCACTGATGCACACATTTTCACAAATAATTCATTCCACCTCTGTATTGGTCCAGAATATTTACACTCCAAATCAAATTCTGTTGTTTGTGGTGAAGGCATGAATAAAAACATGAGGGTGATTTTCCAAGGCAGAATAATGTGCCATCGGCGCCTTTTCCGCTACAGTTCCACTGCCCTAAAATGAGGCCGGTCAGACAGGGAGTGATGGCGCCTCCATGATGGTATTATACGATTGCTAGGCACCTGCATGCCTCCCTCACCCTTGCTCGCTCTCCCTTTCGCTGTAACCCCGCTGCTTCATTTTAGCCTCGCCCCGGTGTCCGGATACTAAAAACCAGCCGCTTGCGATCTGAATCGCCATCATTCCATTATGATAGGCAGCTTGCGAGCATGCACGCACATGCACAGAGATCACAGATGTATATGTAGTAATGCACACACAGGGCCAGTGTTTTCACCCTGTGGAAAGAAATAAACAGCACATCAGATTCTGATAGAAACATATTGTACACTGATATATAGCTGCTTTGAATGTTAATGCACAGAGTAGCTTGAAGGTGATGTGGCACAAATGTATTTCTGTGGTGACCTAATTGGTCTCATAGTCTACAGTAATAAAAAAATACATGTCCACTAAAATATGTGCCATGAAAAGACTGCTGCCTCCATACGTTAGCTGCAATAAAGGGTTCGCTGTACATATCGTGTTACATTCATGGACATTTGCATGCGGTATCATTGGCTCTGTTGCCCTTGAAATGTGTGAGAATGTCTTTTTATGAATCTCTCACTAAGCATTCAACATTCCTCTGTTCCTGCCTTTTGTTCATTATAGTGAGTCTAATTCCTACTCTGTCTTTGAATAGGCTGTAGATGTGAAGCAGGCTGTTCATTTATCCTTCACTGAAGGTTTCCACTGAATGTAACAACCAGCCTATGCAAAGTAATGTTCATAGCAGGAATTTGATCCTTGGATGATGGCTGTGTTAAGATGGCAGATAGGGGAAGAAATCCCTCCCCGGTGGTGCTTTCGCTTTGATATGCAGGTCCTCCTAACGTTTTCTCTGGCTGTGAATATTTCACACGTTTGTTTATATATATTTACACGCACATTTTTATTGGGAGGAATTACGCCTTGGAAATGTCAAGGTTAATTTCCTGGTAAGGAGAGACAGGGAATGAAAGGGGAGAGGCCAACGAGGGGAGGAATTTTCGGGATTGGAACGTGTGTGTTTGTGTCACTTGGTGGGTGCATACTGGCGTTAAAACAACAAAACAGAGTAGGACAGTAGCTCATGTAGAGAATATGGAAATACATTTATTATTTACATTTTTGTGTCATAGCAAACAGTTGTTCAGATTTAGGAGAGAGCAGCAGAAGAAAAAACACTGAAAAACAGATCAGGAGTAAAATGATTTCTGCTCACACACACACACACACACACACACACACACACACACACACACACACACACACACACACACACACACACACACACACATGCTGTCATGCTTTCTTCTGGTAGTAAAGTAAGATAATTGTAGTTCATATTTCCTAAATGAATTTTCCAAGAAGTTGATATTGCTGAATGACAGCTGTCATGTTATTCTCATACCGAACAGACACCTTACGATAGTATGAGAAACAAGAACAATATGCTATTCAGTCTCAGCCACCGTCTTACTGTATGTGGACGTACACAAACAAACAATAAAGTGCATGTTGCTCTTTCATTGTGTGCCCCTGCCTTCGCTCTTCTTCCATCCAATTTAGCCTTTATCTTTCATTGCGGTGAGACATTTTCCCCTCCACTACAAAGCCAACGTCATGTTCAGAGCTTCTCTACATAAGTGTTTCATGTCACTCCTTTCCCCCTAAAACACACTTGCCTATTCCATGTGTTCCGTGTCTTATATTTGGGTTGGAGAGAGGATAGGTAACATTAAAGAGCTATCACTTTCTCTCTCTGTCATTCTCCTCCTTCATACTCCATTTGATCTGAAGCCTGATATGGCTTTTAGATGTGAATGTGGACACACACACACACACACACACACACACACCCACACACACACACACACACACACACACAAAAATACCTGCATGCACACACATTGGGGCAAACAATGTGCACACACCCTGTCTGACTGACAGATAAACAGTTCGAGGGAACACACGTACATGCACGCTCAAACATGTGCAAAAACACACCTTTATCTCACAAGGGCTTTTATTTTGTGTATTTCCTCCTAGCCAAACATCAAAAGGCGACTAGCATCTCACATCACGCAGACAAACAACAATATTACAATCCTCTGTACTCGACAATGCCATTGTAAAATGCTCCACCCTTGACAACTTGTGGAATGGGTTGAAGGAATGGTGGATTCAAACAAACAGACATAAACACACAACAAATACCACCTACAGCCAATAAAATATGCATAGGAGACGACGACTACCTTTAAACTGACTACTGTCAGAAATAATAACATGCAAAAAAAGAAACTTGAACAGTGACAGTCTTCCACAGGTGTCTGGGTGTCTTATTGTTGTGTTTCTCACATATATCTGCATCTTTGTGTGCTCAAAATAACA
Source organism: Betta splendens (assembly GCF_900634795.4). NCBI lineage: Eukaryota > Metazoa > Chordata > Actinopteri > Anabantiformes > Osphronemidae > Betta > Betta splendens. The sequence continues at coordinate 15,494,397 of NC_040884.2, read as the reverse complement.
CATAGCTTGTGTAACTCAGATTATTAGAAGCAAATGTATTAAACATAGATATATGTATATACGCTAAATTTCTTTGCTCAGTACTTGATTTCATGAAGATTTATTTTAAGATGCAACAAGTCGAGATCAAAACAGAGTCCTGGGAATCCAAAGTCAAAATGAATGCACATGGACTTGAAGGTGTCAGTAAGAAAAACCTTGATATATTAGATACTAATAACTCATCTTTTCTTTTACTCCTGCCTTTGTTCGCTCGCTGTCTGATCTGTAATTGAAAAAGCATTCCATTTTTATTTTCACCGTTATCCAAAGGCTAAATCCAAAACACCAGCCAAGAGGTTAGCCTGGTCACCTGGCACACACACACACACACACACACACACACACACACACACACACACACACACACACACACACACACACACACACACCTGGCTGCTGTGCTTCAATAAATTGTAAATTCCTCCTCTGCGCCCACTGTACCCAAGCTAACCCTTTAAAAGTCACCCGCCTCTACCTTGTAATGCATGAACACACACACAGACACACGCATACATACTTACCCACAGTCACACACAACAGACAAGCCCAAACACACAAAAAAACAATGTGGCTTAGTGGATGGTATCAAATTTAGTGGCCACGGGGATCTGGCTGGGGTCATAAATCTATATCTAACATGTGAGAAAATCTCTACATGAATATCTGGAGACACAGAGGGAGAGGGAGACAGAGAGGCAGACAGCAGGATACAGAGAGAGAGAGAGGGGGACAAAGGAAAAAAAGGCAGAAAGCAAAGTAAGAGTCTTGTAGAGAGGAGGAGAAGGAGCTATATACAAACAGAGACAGAAAACTGGGCGAGGTATAGAAAGAAATAAACAAGCAAATGTAAGTCGGCAGAAGAAAAAAAAAACTGAGCGGTGGAGTGGGCGACAGAGCACAGCAGAGGAGAGGAGGAATCAGTAAGACAGATAAAGATAAAGCAGCAGAGGGAGAAATGGAAAGATAGCAGCGAGAGAGTCACAGAAAGAGAATATGACAGTGAGAGATATATGGGTGGAGAGACGAGCGAGGGAGGGAGGGAGGTCTACAGACAGACAGACAGACAGACAGACAGACAGACAGACAGACAGACAGACAGACAGACAGACAGAGTGCGAGGGGGATACATGACCCCTCTCTCTCTCTCTCTCTCTCTCTCTCTCTCTCTCTCTCTCTCTCTCTCTAACAATGGCTCTTCATGTGGTGCCCAGCTTAGCGGGCGAGCCGCTGGAATCAGGAATGTGGAATGTGGGATTTCAGGCTTGGAAGCGATAGCTACTGTCTGTGTGTAATATTTAGGGCCGACGCAGGGAGCCTCTGGCACCAAGGAACACATGGACGGGACAGCTTTTCATGTGTGAGCGCCTACGTGCACGGAGACGCGGCAGCAGACGCGCGCCGAATCCTGAGTGATCCTAAACATGTAAAGGTCTGAGAAAACCTCTCCTCTGTCATATTATATATGACACTTAAATAATACCTCAAATAATGTGTAAAAACTTCTGTACAGTAGTTAAATATTACATTTAAAATAGCAAAAGCTTAAGTATAATTATAAAGAAATATTATTAGTAAAATAAGCAAAATCTCACAAATATATTTAGCTTTATTTTAAATGAATGTCAATTACACAATGACCAAGCTTATTAAAACACACACATATGTATTTATATATCATGGCTCTTTGTCTTTCGCTCTCTCCGCTCACACTCGGGGAGCGAACACACATCCTCCGCTGCTAACACAGGAGACAGTTGTTGCTGGCTGCCCCACTGCCTGTCATGGCTGTCAGGCCAAATCCCATGAATTATGGCTCTTCCAGATGTAAGAGATTTCTAAGCTGCCTCCAACGGCCTGCGGTCTGTGGCGAGAGAGAGGCAGAGTGGGAGAGAGAGAGAGAGAGAGAGAGAGAGAGAGAGAGAGAGAGAAATAAAAACAAAAAAGAGAGAGAGAGAGATTTGGGTTTATGCAGTGTCATCCAAAAATCCATTTTCCTTTCTCTATCCCTCATCTTTATTATCTCACTGTATTCTATCAGTGGAGAAATAGTCATTACTTCCAATTACCTTTGGACAAAAATATTATTTTATGCATCACACATTTGAAAATTTCTCATGAGCCTGTGACTTACATCTACAGGAAAGAGAGACGACCTACCGCGCTCGTAATTTTAAAACCGAAGCTGGAAATTGGATATTTTTTTGGTGGGACGGTGTTTTTCGAGCCGAACGACGTCGCTTGCATCGTCATGAAACGAAGACACAATCCGTATTTTCCATTCCTGTTTATTACCTTTTGGCGTCTTTACGTGCATGCGGGCGGCGGTGATGTCATGGACTCGCCCGTCACCTTCAGCGCGGAACCGCGCGTCTGCACGCGAGCGGCTAATGCAGGATTCCTGACACACTGATCATTGGGTCTGACCAGTGCATTAGTTTAATTTCCCCATACGCGCGGCAACACTTAAAATTCAAGCCCCATCATTTTTTTACTTCGTTTAGTCTGCTCTCACTCTTTCTCTCATTAGTACTTCGTAACCAGACAGTTTATTTGAAATTATGGAAGCATTACACTCTCTGATGTAGCAGTTTAAAAATCAATAGCAGAACCCCTAGCCGCTTCACTTAAGCCCTCTCCTATGGCAAAGGGGATGTCTCTTTCTCCCGCTCTCTTAAATGGTAATTTCATTTGCAGTCACTAAGACCTCGCTGATAATTACCAATGCCCTGAGAGGAAAAAGGCGAGTGAAAGGGAGAGGGGAGAGATGGGAGACAGAAGGAGGGAAAGGGGAGCGATGGATTAAGAAAGGAGAGCGAATGCCAGTCATTAGAACAGCTTTCCTCTCTCCCTCCTTTGATCAGAGTTAAGAACACGTTGCCTTTCACTCTATCGCTCCCTGACACCAACCTCAGAAAAAGGAGGAGAGAAAAAAAAAGATGAAGCACAGGAGGGGGGGAAAGGTGAGCGAGGAAGAGACTGACAAAAAATGATCCCTGAAGTCTTAAATAGCAGGCCTTAATTTTGACATTGAACCCTCTGTGTTCTTGGGTTACACCTGGGCCGTCCATTTTCAGAGAGCTCCGCCATCCATTTTCCCCCTCTTCATCTCTCAAATGAACTAATCAGACAGAGGAATATGAAGTGTCCTGCAGGATCCATTTCTCTAGAAGCATATGGGAATGATTGATGGGGGACAAGTTTGACTCTCCTAGGTCACCCTGGTTGCGCACATCTGGGAGCATGCAATAATTCTCTTAATTTAGACCCCGTCCTTTCCTCCTGCTCCTTTCTTTCCCCATCTTCGCATTTTTTTTTCCCAAAGAACTTCAATTTCACTTTAGTGGGGGGAAAAAGAGCCTGTTCTCATCCTCTCTCGCTCGCTCACTCTCTCAAGACAAACACAACCAGTCATTTTGGCTGGGATGGAGGTGCCGTAGTGGTTGCCAGATGTTTATAAGAACTGCTGGGGCAATCCCCTTGTCTTTTACGGCTCCCATGATTCTTTCTTTCTGACTTAAAAAAAAATCTCGAGAACCGCGGTGTATGCGGCTGATATTTAATCATGACAGGCACCGTAAATGACACAGGGAGAATGAGTTACCTGTTTGCTTTTAGATTGGAAGCAGCTTCGCCAGAGATTCGTGCACGTCCATTTCGGACAAAGCGGGGAATGAATATCTAGTTTATGAACTAAACCAAAACATAATGAAATCATTTGCATTTGAACTTTTGTGGGCCGTGAGTGCCTCATCATCAGCCGGGCCTCATTAGCGGCGCATTGGACTCGTCTTCGGCCCCGGGTTCATAATAAAAAAGGAGCGAGAAAGAGAAGCGCTGAGTGCTAAATGCTTTCGGGAAACCCTCTCGTCCTCCTCCTGCCATGTGATGATTCCACCTCTGAAAAATTTGGCACCATTAACATTCCGATGGGTATCATCCCCCTTTCAGACACAATTCGCTCTGCTCCCGAGACCTGTGGGCCAAGGCAGGGAGAGGCCCGCAGCAGATGCTATCTGCTCCCATTCTTCACAGGACCTCTCTTCTGCATTACACTCGGTGCTACGCGAAGAATACCATTTCCTTTGAACAGGTGTTAGAACATTCGCATTAGCTTCTATTTCTAATCTCAGCTGTTCCTTCGATAACAATTAACGTTTTAATTTTCACTCCGCGCTGTTGTGGTGTTTTCACTCTGGCTTGTTTATTCAGATGAAACGCTCGTCGCCTTCCGTCGGTGGCATCGGCTAATAAAAGCTGAGGCGTGCACGAGCATAATGGCTAATGATGCGGCTGCGCGTGAGGATTGTTTTGCCGGTCAATCCCCGTGTTTTCCTCTGCACTTACAGCTGCTTCCATGTCGTCAATCCCCACAATTGGACTGCCTATAAGCGGGCGTGCGTGTCCGTCTTTGTGTGCGCCTCGGCTAATCGTGTGTGGTAATGTGCGAGACGGAGCGCTACACTTCCAGCACAATTAGCCAGGCATTTAGGCATCTTAATTGGTGACATTTGATCTTAGGCACTCGCTGATGAACCACTTAGCAGCAGACTTATGGATTAGCAGCCGGCTCAGATGTAACTAACAGGTCAGGAATTAGAGCTCTTAACGCTGTCTTACAAATGAAGACAGCTGTATCGACTAGTGTGGAAAACTGCCTTCCCTTTCATTTAGCTTTTGTCCAGACCCTTCAAGCCCGACTCCTGTCCTTTCTTCCTCTAATCTCGCATCATATGTTTTCTTCTATCAACTAAAACGGGCTTTTGTTTAAATCCCTCACTTTGCTCTCTTCTGGACTATTTCAGCCGCCTTTTTGGCAGCAGGCCACTCACATTTGGCCGTGACAGCGTTCGGCGTTTTTTTTTTTTTTTTTTTACTTGTCACGGCGTTGAAGCGGCCTCAGTTGTCTGGGCAACATGTGCCGGGGCTCACGGGAGCCTTAGAAATGTCATGTTCCGACGAAACCGCTCCGGACAGCCGGAAGTGCTCGGCAACAAAATAGAACGAATAGACAGAGCGCCACCGGTGTCGGGGATGCTGTGTTGCATTGGACGATGCGAGACAACAAGGCAACAACTGCGAACATGCTCGTACACAGGTAGCTGTGCACGCAGCCACCTAAAACCCCTCCTCTGTCGGTTATTTTCGCCCTCCCTTTGTAATCTGACCCCCGTGATGGTTGCCAGTTCCGCCCCTCCACTACAACCCACCCCTCCCTCCGTAGGTGTGTCACATTTTTGCCACACTTTCCCCTCCCCGGGTCATTGTCATGTGCCCGGACCTCCTGAGCACAGAGGCTTTAAACAGGAGAGACAGCGCTTGTCCGTTAGATTAACGTGTTCCCAATGTCACATGCCTGCGCCCGCACACGTCACCGCTTGTCTGGAGGTGCCTGTCGACGTTCATTAGAAAATGCCAAGAGTTAAGGAACAGAACAATTTTGTCAAAAGGTAGACAAAAATGCCTGGGATGCAATTTTCACTGAAAATGGAAACATTTATTTGGTTTGATGTTGTATGCCTGCATGAAAAAGCGTTTTTATTTATCCTTTTTAAGTTATAAAATACCTTTAGATTTTTTTTCCAGCAAAAATGAATATTGCAGAAGCCACAACATTATTATTCAACATAAAACTCATAGTCTAACCAACAAAGCAACTCCAGGCTCAGGCAAGGGCCAGTCGGCCTTTCAAACGCCCCTGAGATTCCAGATATTCTAATACCGTGGGACCTCCTCTCATATTTATTGTGGGAATCAGAATTTATGATGAGTAAATTGGGCTTCTTCATCTATGTGCCAGGGGGTTGCAACATGCGGCCAAGATGGCTTGACTTATTGATTACAGGGAGCAGTATGCCCCATTTCAAAGGGAAGGAGAACCCCCGCAACGCAACTTCTGAGAATTAATTTGCCCGGCATGGGCCTTCATGAGAAACACTTGTCCGTAGACACACGCGCAAAGGCTAGTGCAGATACACACACAAAAAGCTGAAGCCTGCAGGTAAAAGGAACGCACTGCGAGAAAAAGATCGCAGCTACACATGCATGCAGCCCCTTTCAGCTCCACACACACGCACGCACACACACACGCGCACACACACACACACACACGGACGCACACGCGCACACACACACACACACACGGACGCACACACACACACACGCACGCACACACACACGCACACGCATGCACGCACGGACGCACACACACGCTGAACATGAGACCAATTTTTGCAGTGCTCCAGGTAACAAGACAAGGCCAGTTTGTTGTAACCGAAGATTGTGATCGTACTTTACTCGCTGGTCTGCTCACAAACACACACTCTCTTTGACAGTAGATTATATTTAAAAAGTTGGAAACAGTACTTTAATTCAAGCTTGCATCGTATCTGGGTCTCGCTTTAATGTTTTTAGTTCAAACCCTGCTTTTATTCCTTATTCATTTCCAAAAAAGCAGTTATAAATTCCAGAAATAAAAAAAACAGAATAAAGAAAAAAAGAAGAAACACAGGGACTGAGAAGAATTTTTAATATGTTTCTAGGTATTTAAAGAATTCATATAAAAGAATATTGGGTGACACTGTCCCTGCACTGGAAGCAGATCCGACTCTGACACGGTCCCATCCAAAGCGTTTTTCCAGATAAAGCCACAGCTGAACTATCAGCGGTTCATCCCTGGCATTGTCCACTGGACGCCCCACGCACTTAGACACAAGCTCCTATTTCACCAGCAGCACCCGTGCTAATTTATCATCATGGTCATGACAGACAACACATCTGTGTGTGAATGGATGGAAGGAAGCGAAGGAGGGGACGACAGTAGGGGAGGGAGGAGGAGGCCCGTGTGGGGGGGGGGATTCTGGACACAGAAGGAACAGTAGGAGGAAATATGGTCGCGGGGCGGATTCGCGTCACACCGTGGTCCCGGCTTTTCAAGGGTCATATTTTGTTTGAAGGGCCCCATCCCACCCTTTGCTCCACCTCTCCCCCCTCCCCTTTTATAACACTGTCAGCGAGCCCCCCTCAGCAACTGGACACCTCATTGTCTTGGCCCATCTTATATTACAGCCCGTATACTGCAGGTGTGATATGGAAACGTGGTGAAGAGCTTAAGGAGAGAACCGCCAGCGTGGACCTGCAGACGTCTTACGCTGGCGCATAAAAGTACGAGAGGGCGCGCGCATGACGACCGCCTCCCGGTCCCACATGAAGTCCTTCAGACCGGGTTCACCGTGTGACTGACGGCGCTGGGCCGAGCCGAGCAGACGGACGGACAGCAGGCGCGGGGGGGGGGGGGGGGGGTTCAGAAGCAACGCACAGGCCCCGTTGTGTTCACACGTGCCACACTAATATCCACCCGCTGCGCGTGTGCGTCTGTGCGTGCATGTCGGAGGACGGCAGGTGTGTGTTCAAGCAAGCAGATCTGTTTACGCCCGCTCACCAAAAAGCCCACTCACATTTGAATGCGGAAGACACAACACGTCTCTCTGCTCTGTGAGCCACTAGACAGCTCAGTCAGAATATTTTAGAGTGCACACAAATATTACACCCCCGGACACACACACACACACACACACACACACACACACACACACATGTCTCCCTGGGGTAGCCCATATGTAACGCCTGGGGAGTGCAAAATGGAACTTTTTAAAAGCCAAAAACACTTCTCCTGAACAAACTAGTCTCGCTTAATAATACCACACTGGTGTGTCTCTCTCCTCTCTCGCGACAGGCCATCATTATCTCCGAGGGGTGGGTGTTTCAGCGGCTTTTTAGGGAAAGGTCACGCTTGTTTTGGCATCGGAAGGCCTTGCTACATGACAGAAGGCAAATAGACTATAAACTACTCGGAACTATCGCGGCATCAACAAATGCGTTTTGGTATGGAAATGAAAAAAGGAAGGAGTTGGGGAATTGTGGATTTAGCGTGAAGATAATGCCAGTTGCTAACTCCTGAGACGCTCAGTCGACTGAATTGCTTGTTTTGAACTTGGAGTGCATGTTGCAGTGTTTTGATCTGCATTACATCAAGGAATGAGGAAAATACACTCTATGTTGTAGCACTTTCCCCCTTCCAAATTCATCCAAGCTGCGATTTGATTTTATTATTTTTACAGAGGAGCTGGGGTCTTTTTTTTTTCTTCTTCAGGTGAGGCAAATGAACTTATGTGCACACAGATGCACTGACTTCTACCAGCATGTATTCAGAGAAACACACATGCACCTTCTGCTCTTATGAAGATAAATATGGCAGGGGGTAGATTTTCACCCGCACTCGTTGAACGGGACACACACACATTCATCTTTGCTGTATTTGGGGTTTTCGCAGCCTGTGTGTGTGTGTGTGTGTATCAGTGATGAGGGGATGCATATTGGGGATATAGCAGCAAGGGTTTGTGCACCTCACTGCCTTTCCAATGTATGGAAATGTATGTGCATTTTTAAAGTAGGGGGGCTAAATTTATTTCTGCCCCCACCCCCCTCGAACCCTTCGCCCCTTCTTTCTCTCTCTCTCCACACCTCATTCCCGCAGCTGATAGACCTATGGATGCATGATAGATGGAGAGAGAGGGAGATGGAGGGGGTCTCTGCATGGATGCATACATACATGCATGGATGTATATACACCCCACTCACCCAGTGCTCTCAAACACATGCTATAAAGTCCCTAACACACACACGTGCATACGAAAACACACCTCTAAATGTAGGATTCATGCGCATACCAAGCGTAATCCATAGTTTTACATAATGGAGAGGAGTCAAGCCGACTCCTGTAGCCAGGTGATAAAGATAATAAGAATCATCTGACTCTTTCTGTTTCTCTATGTATGTATTCACATTCACCCAGGGAGATGCTGATATGCTATAGGGGGAATATAATGAGATTGTCAAGAACACATGTGGGTCATATGTGTGCTTCGTGCAATTTTCACAATGCATAAGGATTATGGTCCACGTTAGGCAGAGATTTGAGGAAATTGCTCTGAGTGCAACTCATCTGCCCGTGGACTGGTAACGCCACTATTTGCACGCCTTCCATAAAGGCAATTGCACTGGGAATGCACAATGGAGAGCAGTGTTTTGATATGCAATTGATGGGTTTTCTGCACATTTGTATAATGGTATGTATATACTGGGAGAGGGGAGTTTGTTTGTCGCTGGAATTAATTAAGCAAAAAAGTATGCAACACACTCTACGTGCAAACAAAAAGAAAAGTCGCTGTTAATTATTCCAAGAAAGTTAATTTTTCTGCATATAATTAAAGGCATTTAACCATCAGGGACAGAGTAAGATCAAAGTTGTATATTCGATATCATGCAGATAGCATTTTAAAATTAGCAAAGCCTCTTAACTTTATAATTATCTTTGGTGTGAGAACTGAGGCAAGAAGTTCTTTTGTGCTCATTCTGGGGCTGAAGCGGTCTCTTTAGAATTAGATGAAAATTAATTAGAAATAATTGCAGATAGACATGCAGATTGCATTTACAATGCAAATAAATCTTAGCAGAGTGGAACTAAAGTTTCAGTCAGAGAATGCAAATGCATTAACTCGACATGGCATTTTAAAGCTATTTATACTAATTCAACTAGTTGGACGCTGTGTTGAGGAAATGCCTAAATTAACCAATGTATTCATCACCTTTATTTTATTGCACTACGTGGTAGTATTTTCTGCACTTCCTCCTGGTTTTGGATGTGTGTGTCACAGCAGCGCTCTCGTCACCCCCCACCACCCCCCTCCATGTTTTTGCTTAGGCTGACACACACAGTAATGTCCAGATATATCAACAAAGAGAAATAGAAAAGGAGAGTGAGATAGGGTGTGGTGTGTGTGTGTGTGTGTGTGTGTGTGTGTGTGTGTGTGTGTGTGTGTGTGTGTGTGTGTGTAGAGGAGAGAGGGAGAGGTTGAATTCTATCTCCTGGTATCAGCGGTCCCACGGAAAAATAAAATTGTTTCCTCCATATTAGGAATCAAAGCTAAGCCCAGTGTTATTGTGTCCACCATTTTAAGTGCAGCCGACAGACCTTGAGGAAGCAGGTGCAGCGGGATGAGTGTGTAGGTGTCGGTGCGTTTTATTTATTCGCTCTCTCCTTTAGGTCTTTAGAGGCCTAAACGCATGCTGGTGTCACGTTTGTCTTGCTTTCCTGTTCGCGCCGTGCGTGTGTTTTTTAACCTGAATAAAGTGGGGGCAGAGCGTGCCGGCGTCGGCGTGCGGCCGCTGCACAAGCATGCGGGCCTGCAGGTGTCCGTGCCGCGCGCATCTCCAGTCTAGGAACTGTTGACCTCACCCAGAGAGCCTGTGTCAGCCGCCGTTGCAGAACCGCCCTGTGTTTCTGTAGGACCCTTGAACTTGACCGTGGAGGGAGGGGGGTGGGACTGCAGCAGAGGCTTAAGACAAACCACTCTGATGGACAACAAAGGCAAGGGGGGGAAGGGTGGTGCTGGCTTGGGTGGGGGGCATACATAAAGGTTGAGGAACTAGGGGGAAGGTCCCCAGGGTGCAAATGTGTTTATGTTGGTGTGTCTGTATGTAGTTTATCACTCCTTTATTCAATCCTTTATTTTCTCTTTTTTTCTATTTCACCTTCCGTTGAATATTTTTTAATAAAGCATTTTAAAATGTTGCCACAATAAAATATCGCAGTATCAAAGCTAGTTTGCTGATCAGCTAGAGATATAAATGTGTGTACAGTCTGTATAGTTTACCATACAGCAGTCTAGTTGATGTGTCCCTACACTCTGATACACAAATTAGCAGCAAGAAATATTCCACTTGTATTGGTAACATTGCTTCTTTTGAAAAATAATAAAATATATTGATACGTTTCTGCAGTGTTTGGTCATTCTGTAGGAAAGGATTTTCTCAGTAACATTTGCAACCCTGCAGGGATCACCTTCTCTGCCTGTTTGTTTTTATTTATTTGCTTTTATTGTGGTAATTTTGGATTTTACAATAAAGCAAAAACAAATGTAGCCTGAGCATGTCTAATTTCAGATTTTCTAAAATATAAGGAAAGTATTACTTAGATTTATATGGGAACTACAACTAGGGAAAGATGAAAGATAGACAAAGTTTAGGAGGTTGGAGGGAAATAGAGGTGGGGGCTAAAGAAGAGTAGGGTTGACTGAAAAGCGAAGAGGTGACGAATAGGACGAGGGGAAAGGAAGGTATCCTTTGGTGTGTGTGTGTGTGTGTGTGTGTGTGTGTGTGTGTGTGTGTGTGTGTGTGTGTGTGTGTGTGTGTGTGTTTTCTAATTGTGAGCGTGAGGTGAGGGGTGAGCTCCAGGCTCGTTTCTTGCCAAAACAGCAGATAGAGACGGACAGTCTGAGGCACGTGTGCGCACACACATCATGTGTCGGTGCTCTTCCCCTGCGCTGCGCTGCGCGTACGTGCCTGCCTGCGTGCGTGCATGCGTGCACCTACGAGTGTGCGTTTTAATAGCCGCCGTCGGAGAGCCTCTGTCAGACAGTCAGCTAATTGGCCATCTTACAAGTACAGAGGAAGCTGCTGGCAAATTGGCAAAAAGGGCAACCGGCTTCAATCTGATACCAAACTCCTTTCTGTCACGATGCTGTCCATTAGACAACAGCTTAACTCAGGGAAATGGAACAAAAATAAAGAAAAAACAGAATACAAAACAAGAGGAAAATAGTGGCGTAATTGTGCTTTGGAGACTTGTGTTGTTGCGCTCGACCTGTGTGGAGCAAGATAACGGGGATCATGCTAGATTTAGTATAAATAAAAATTTGGGAGCAAAAATGTCAACTCATTGGTGGTGTCTTTTTATAGTGTGCGTGTGTGTTTGTGTGTGTGTGTGTGTGTGTGTGTGTGTGTGTGTGTGTGTGTGTGTGTGTGTGTGTGTGTGTGTGTGTGTGTGTGTGTGTGTGTGTGTGTGTGTGTGTGTCTGCCCATCTCCCCGTTACAGAAGCCTCATGTATTTTAATCCATGTAAAGTCCCAACTGGATTCCAATTAGGAACAGGTTTCCTAACGCCCTGAGGGGAGCTGATAATTATGCCGTTGACTGAGGTTCTGAATTAGAGTCTTTGTGTATTTGCACAAGTTGTTCTGTAGTTTGTGTGGACAAATATTTTTTCAGCAGCCTGTTTGTGAGGACATCTTAACTGGTGTTTGGCTTTAAGAGGCGCAAATAAGATTAGTGTTACAGTTATGGGAAACGTGGGCGATGCTGGATGGTTGGAAGGTAAGAGACCGGGGACTCACTTAATAAGAAGTGCTGTAACAACTGTATCAAAACAAATACATGTGTGTTGCTGGGTAATTAGGCACAATACATTTAAATCCTCCGAGTTGTTTATCATCCAAACTGAGCCTAAAAAAACACACAAACACAAATTGCGTTTGAGGCTAAATCCAGGCTTGAAGGCGCGACAGCATAATTTGGAGTTTATCTGTTCGTGAGCATTTTGGGGCTTCGTCTATTATGTACATGATCATGAGTTAACAGTGTAGCTGTAATTGGCTTTGATGCAGAGAAGCAAATCGTCTTGCTGTCGCTCGCCCGTATAAACTCCATGTGTGCAGCAGCAGATTTATTCAGTGTATGAGTGCAGACGTACAGAATGTGTGCATCTGTTTTTTTCTATTAATACATGTGCGGTGTGTGTTATTTGGAGTGTGACAGGTCGCTGGGCCCTGACGCTCCCCCACTCCCTCCGCGCCGTCGAACCCTAAACGAGCAAATAAATAAATAAGAGCGCGGTGATGCTGATGAAGTGGACAGCGCGTCGTTCATATCTGAGGCTAAATGTTGAAAAATGTCCCTTCAGATAAAATGGATAACCCAACGGTGGAACGCTGTGGTATAAATGCGCCGTTTTGCAAGGCTGGGCTGTCACAAAAGCCGGGAAGGCGTCAGAATTTCTTTGTATGGTTCCCTGCGATTTGAAAAGCTTGCCACAGCTGCAAAACAAATAAATAAATAAATAAAAAGCATCCCTGTGTTTATTTTCAGCGCGGCGGCGTTTTGGGGGATGCTGGGCCCTCCTCGCTGTGTATTCATAAACTCTTGGTGCGGTTGCCGCTGTTTCCACACGGCGTTGGCTCCAACGACGCCTCAAAGAGCAGAACTGAATGCGAGATATTTACACCGTTTCTCTTAATCCATACAGACGGACATCCTGGCGTGTGTGTGTGTGCGTGTGTGCGTGTGTGCGTGTGCATCACTCAGAACTCTTGTAGACTGTTATTATTATCAAGCGAGGCTCTGGGAGGGGGTGCGGGTTTCAAAATCCAGCTCCAATTTACAAATCTGAGATAATTTTCACAGTCCTTTCTGAAGACTTTTACATAGAAATGAGGGGAACGGGAGGTTTGCGAGGGGCACAAGGAATCTTTTGAGGCTGCAAAACAGCATAATTGTTTTGCGATCCGGCCGGGTGTTATGCTACACATAATATATGGTTATTTCATACAACCTCCAGACTGCCAAGATGTTTTCAATTTGGCACGGTCCTGCGATCATGATATCACAGAGAAAGGAAGGGAGAGCGCTTCCAGTCTGGGATGGCCAGAGCAGCGAGAGGGCGATCATTTCACCAAACTCAAAGCCCCCCCCCCTTTCTCTCTCTCTCTCTCTCTGAGACGAATAATTCCACAGTTGCTGAGGCACTGAAAAAGCAATCTGCCGAATACCCCAGGGTCATGTCTGTGGCCGGATGATTTGTGTGAAATGTCATACATTAAATATAAGTTTAACATTCAGCCTGGTGCACTGTAAAACTGCCCTGTCGTTGCCACAGTCTGCCATTTCCCTCCGCGCGGGGAGGGTTCGGGTTCAGGAAAGCCGTCACAAAGGAGTCGGGCCCACAGACACACACGCGTAGACAACAGCGCACGCAGACACACACACACACACACACACACACACACACACACACACACACACACACACACACACACACACACACACACACAGCACCCCCTGCGTCTGCCCAATCTAAGAGGGAGTGAGAGGAAGGGGCTCGGACGGCGGGGAGTTGTGAGGCCATTCGATCCACAGCTGCATTTCATTTACGAATGTGAGAGCGCTAACTTTTTTTCCCCCTTGAAAAATGTATCTATATATATAGTTTTTTTTTCTCTTTTAAAATTTCATCTCGTATTTTTTTTTCCCAGGGAGCTTTTGGGCCAGACATTGCGAAAACAGTGGTGGTGGTGGTGGGAAGTCGTGGGGGGGGGGGGGGGGGGTCTGGCAGACAGACGGACAGATGGACAGAGAGACGGACGGTTTGTCTAGAGGCAGGTGTTGAATCCGCATCCAGGCTTGAGATGAGAAATGAAGAGTGGAGGTGAGGAAGGAAAAAAGGGTTGTAACTAATTCATAAAGTTTCAGGAAAATAGCAGCCACTGAGAGGAAGAGAGAGAGAGAGAGAGAGAGAGAGGAGAAAGGTCTCTCCAGGGACTTCAGTGAAGCAGTCATCCCAGAGAGAGAGAGAGAGAGAGAGAGAGAGAGAAAGGAGATTCTGTCCATCCCAGCAGATGAGAAAGAAATGACAGAGAGGGTACAAAGGATGTCATCCAGCAGATGGACAACTGATGAGTTTTCTCCCTTTTCTCTTTGTCTTCCTCTTTTTTTTTCCTCATGCCTTGTTTGTTTGTGCTCAGTCTGAGCCTCTGGAAAGTTTCTGTCTGAGTGACTATAATAAGATCACGCGTTTGATATGTAAAGGGGAAACGTTGTGGGTATTTCAGAAGTGGGAAATGTATTGAAGATGGCCGAGTCTGGCAGTGATCAAAGGGCAAACGCTTGATGTTTGGGAGTATAGGAAGTATAAAACACTATATCAGCCCTGATTAAGCTGTGCCAGGCTCCGCTGCATGTAATTATGCACCTCTCTTTGCGTTTGCGAAATATTTTTATCTGCTCGGCACAGTTCAATTTGGTTTTTTCGCCTGCTGGTGTTTGACAACATTTGCATCTAAAAAAATGAGAACTAATCCATGCGGCCTTTCTACAAATTCTGCTTATTATTACCATGAAAGAGCTTACCACCAGATTTATCAATTTCACCTTGAAGGTGTTGCACTCGCCAGTGCATTTGTAAGCAAGTCGGGACGCTTTGAAGACAAACACAGTATCGTACAATCTGACCCCCCCCCCCCCCCCCTCTCCCCCTACACCCCCCCCCCCCCCCCCCTCCATTTCCTACCCTTCTCCTCCCTTACCACTCCCCACTTCAAAGCGAAAAGGCTGAGATGAAAGTTTGAAAAGCAATGGAAAACAAATTGTTCATTTGTATCTGGGAGGAGACCAGACACTTGAGCAAATTCCGTCTGCGCCCTCGCTTCGCGCACGCCGCGGTGGTTACAGCCGGGCGGCGGACGAGGCGATCAGAGCCTCCGTCCCACAATCAAATGTGCAAATGAGAGCGCGGCCCGGCCGGTGGTCTCCTGCGGGACGGGTCGGCGCTGGTACGACTGCGGGAGAAATTCTGAGCTGATGCGTTGTCAATATGACATGAAGCGAGAAACAGTAGCAATATAAGAAAAGGTTATGTGTAGTTGTTTTTATATGAAAGCGCTGTTCATTGAATAAAAATAAAAAATAAAATTTCACAAGGTGCACAATAATTTGGAGGCGCACTATTTTTAACATTTGCCCGATACTAATAAAATAAAAAATAATAATAGACCAACAGAAATATAGCCAGTGGTTACACAAGCGCAGAATGATGAATAAATGCCAAATGAGATTATAGCAACGACCAACAAAGGTGAAGGATGAAGGCATAGCTTATTACACTTTTCCCTGTAAATGCATGAAGCAACACCTTCCTTTAAACACGCGAGGCCCATCTCATTATATTATGCTGTAGAAAAGGGCAAGAAGCTTTGATCATGCAGAATAAAATGATGCTCTTTCATTAGCAAAGCAGAGTGGCTTTTTGATGTCAAAGGGCATAAAAGGCAGCTGAATAGACGCCGTGCATTGAGGGAATCTAGTGGTGCGTTCAGGTAACATGCAAATCGCGGCGCTTTCGCTGCGTTTAAGTAACGTTGGACCCACAAACGCAAACAACCGGGACGATGAAGAGGGAAAGTGCTGCACGCGCCGTCACGTGCGCGCCGCTTTAGTGTGTCTGGGTTTGATTGACGAGGCTGAGGCCGTGTGGTCCAGCAAGAGCTGCCGGTTCCATTTCTTGATGACAGAGCCTCTGGAGAATTAACACCCTCATGTTTGGTACAGTTCAAACCTCCCTTTGAACACTCTGCTCTACATGCAGGTGTAGGTTCCTTCACAGACATACTGTCGTATACGCCGCGTGATGAAGGGCTCCATCCCATACGGGTGCATCACAGTAATTTATGTATGTTTGGAGCTTCAGACCTACAATAAGGCGAAGTGGGTTGATGGGGAGAAGGCCGGCCTGCGGCTCCTTGGCCATTATCCACAGGCAGGCAAATCAAGCCAGCAAATCAGGAACAATGGTGCTCTCACAACGAGCAGAGTGGGGATCAAAGCAGCGCTAACTGGCCAGTGCAATCCAATTGAAATGTTCACTTTGCATCTCTCCAAAGGTAATGGATGTGGAGAGCGGGAGGTGGAAAAAAAAAAGCTGCCCATTCACGTTTGACGTCAAATTATGGAAGGCAAGGAGAGAAAAGAGGAGAGCGAAAAATGCACGCGACAGGTCGAGTCTTCTCAAGTCACCTGCTGGAGAAACTTCATAATGTCCTGTGGTTATTTTGACTTTGAATTTGCAAGGATCCATTTTGTTCCTGCGTTTTTTCCCCCTTCCTTTGAACCTTCCCATGGTAACATTATGATGATATATGAGATGCTGCACCGTGGCCCTTGTGCATGTGGCGCAGGCTATTTCTTCAAGTGTCCCCTCTCTCTCACGCCTTCCATGTCTCTCTATCAATCTCGGCCCCTCTTTGTCTCCCTCATCACTTCCTTTCTCCATCTTCCTATCTCTCCATTTGAATGTGTTGATCACCTGGGGAGATGCTGCATTAATGCTGACGCCTGGTAAAAAGCAGAATCTCCACTTTATTTATCTTCACTAAAATTCCTCCCAATTTTTCCAGCACATTTCACTCAATCACGCAACTCAGGCCATTCCATTAGCCACACAGGGGCGTTTTACCCCATTGAGTACAACACGCCCTGCACTTCTATGAATATAGATTCCCCTAAATTATGTATAATGGGAGTGCTCAGATTTTAGCATTTTTACTAAGAGGGTTTGAGGCTGGATGAGTTGTTTCTGCCGCTTTTTAAATGCATCTTGAGATTCGCAGAGCGTTGAGAGAGACTGGGGACGGTGCGGCTTCCTCGGAGTTTGCAGATGGTAAATGGGGTTTTGTGGAAGTGTGGGATCATCCACAAAGTCATTATCGGGCGGATCAAAGTTGTCTCACGGTATGTTGTGTGTCGTTGAACGCCAGTGGCCCGAGTTGCACCTATCTCACGAGCAACTTTAAGGTCTCGCTCTGGTAAAACGAATCAGAAGTTGACATCGTGTTGTGCCGAACAGTTTCTTCCCCCGGCTACGAGCAGTGCGACTAATTGGATGGTAAGTAATTTTAATTCACATGTCGGCGCTTGGTGTCCGTGTGGCTCAGCGGGAGTGAGGGACACAGCTGAGCAATATCAACAAACAGACCAGCAATCCCATAATCAGAACAAAATCAACATCCTCATTACTGACTCCAAGCTGCTGCCTGCTTCAAAAAGGGCTTCAAAACGCTTTCCCCTTGTTTTCAGGGAGTGATTCTGTTCAGTACCAGGCTCAACATGGCTGCTCGTCAGCGGGATGAAGTTAGAGCCAGATTAATCTGTTTATTTTATTTTTTTAATTTCATGTTAGTCTCATCCTGTTGACGTTAGAATCCTTCATTTTAATTTACAATAAGCATAACTGTGGTAATTGTTACATAGTTCATCTGAATGTGTACAGTGACATCATAATGCAAATTAACTCCAGAAGATGATGAAGCACAATTCTCATTAACACAAGATTACATTTTTTACACCTTCTTCATTGGCTGTTGGTAATTTAACTTGCTTGTTTGCGGCACATTCGTTCGAGTAATAAATATTTTGGACGTGAAAATGAAAAAGTAAATATTTGTTTCTCAGCTGCGACTGTTTAAACCTGAAGGACGACAGTAGTTATAAGGAAGTAATCAACAAACTGCTTCCATTAACCTGATAAATAGATTTTTTGTTCTCATGTTAAATCAACAACCGGAGAAATAAAACAAAAGTTCAGTTGTTCCCTTTTTGAAACAACAAGGTTGTTTGTTTTGAAGCTAGTTGGCGAAGCACTGTGTGACCTTTGACCTCTTGCTGCCGGGGATTTGAAGCCGGAGCTAGTGGTCCACCTGGTCTGTGCTGTAGGAGCGCATCTTTAACAAAGCCGTTCCCATTCTCGATGCAGAGGAGGACGTGTCCTGCTATGACAGCTGTGACTGCTGCTGGGCAGCTGTAGATGACTGCAGTAATCAGGATTTCACCGTGTGACCCCCGTGTTCTCCACGTATGCTAAAAGCAGGATTCAAGCCTTTATTCGAGTGGCGACGGTGACTTTTTACTGCCTCACGAACGATAAACTGTGAATGTTTCTTGCACACGGGGCTTTTATGTACAAAGCCTCCTTGTCTAGCTCCTCTAGTGCTGCAGCAAATCTAAGCCGCTGCCAGACGCATTGATTAGACTGAGCATCTGATCACATCTGACCGACCTGCAGAGATGAATCAGGACTCAGCCTCGTGCGGCTCGGCCGCACTGGCAGCGTCCACTCAGCTGTGCTGTCTGATCACAGCGCCCCACAACCTGCGCTGTAATATCACATGACTGTGCATTTTATTGGCCTGCGGCTAAGCTCGGCAGAGCCCGGCAGAAACCCAAGGCTAATGGGATAAAGGTTTCCAGAGCACGTCTCGTGAACTTTGCACTCATTGCACTTTCTTTGAAAACGATTCAGAGGAAATTGGAGCGTCTGCTGAGATCCCATTAGGAGAGGCGGACATGCAGGAGCAGCGGCCGTATGCAGATGAGGGCCAGAGAGGTCGCCGGAGCCCGCTTCGGGTCGTAGCGGGCCGCTGACGCCGCCTGTCGCCAGTGTTGGAGCGTGATGGACGGGGACCCTGAGGAACGGCTGCTGGCTGCGTGGGTCACCGTGCCTTTCAGCACACGACACAGGCGTCACAGACGGGACAGAACATGCAGAGAGCACACACACACCGGGCGAAGTGTGTGTGTGTGTGTGCGCGGCAGTGTGTGCACGTATTGATCCGATGTGTTGTCTAAACTGTATTATTGACCTAAATGTTTCTAACATCTAATCTGTTGGAGCCCAGATGTAATTTTATAAAGAATTTAGAAACACTTGTTAGTTTCGCTTAAGACATTGTCAGCTGATTGAAATTTATTGCAGCGATTCAGATGGATTGCTTTCATAAAACCCGATGTTGCATCGAAAGAGCCAAATATAGTAAGTCTTCCAGTAACTGCGAGATGCCTCGGCACACACACACACACACACACACACACACACACACACACACACACACACATGCGCACGCACGCCCACGTCCGCCTACCCGCTCGCACATAAACACACACACATAAACATACGACACTTTCACAAACACAGACGCACACGCACTAACACTTGGTATCGATCCACAGCTTAGCTCATGCCAGCAGGTAGTCCAACTCACCGGTTATTCTGAGGAATTGCTTTCAGTTTCTCCATCGACACACACACACACACACACACACACACACACACACACACACACACACACACACACACACACACACACACACTAATGGAACACACACTGCTTGATCGTTTCCAGTGACTAAATCTACACAATTTGTGCACAACTAACTCTTAAGACACCATCACCTCCTCTTCACAGATCAAGGGCTGAATTTGTCGATACCTTGGACACACACACACGCACGCACACTTGCAGTCTTATAACTGAACCATGCTTAATGCCGTGAGAGTATCAAGTTGAATACTGTTGCATAGTTAGGACAAAATCTTTGATCCGGTCCTCTCATCCTCCATGTATGTCCCATCCTTCCTCCTCTGTTATAGTCATGCTTTTTGAGTTCTCTTTACAGCTGATAACACCGTTCGGAGTGTAAAGGATAAGGGATTAAAAGCATTGTGTGTGCTCGTGCGCACGTGCACGCCCCGCCTGTTGTGATCCCGAACGGCCAGGGTCCTGCCTCTACCGCAGCGTTCCTCCTTTTTGAATCTAATTTGAAAACAAGTAAGAGGAAAAACAAAGTTGGGTTTGTAAAGCCAGCGCTCGGCACAATGGAATGTTTCTTATTACAGTCAATCAGCCAGTAGACAACAAAAGGACCTTTCACTGAAGAATATGAGGTGAAAATAAAAAACAGCGCGCTGCTTTGGCTGGCACCACTTCTCTTGTAATATATGTGCAGCCTCCTCCTCCTTTCCCAAAATCGGCCTCTCTTGTTCGAAACAGATCAACTTAAGACGCTCAAGGTTTTTTTTTTCCCCCTTCCCGCTTCTGAAAGGTCATAAGTCTAATGTAATTATAGCACATATCTGTGGTAGAGGAAACACATGCCAGGAGATGATATGAACGTACAAGCCGTAAACTGCAGCTTTCTCTTTGCTAAGCAGAATGCGACTGAATCAATAGCTCTAACTAAGGCCTGCGAGGCGACTTCATTCAGGCCGACCCCTGCCTGACCCCCCGCGCTCTGCCTCGACTCTTCCCCGCGCGGCAGCAGGAAGCCTCGCATCAGAACCATGTGGCACCGCAGCGCGCCACATTGGCCCGACGTGGTGGATGCTCGTACGGACCTTTATTAAATGCCTCGTGCTTTATGTGCTGTTTCTTGAAATGACTGAGGTCCAGGCATCGGCTGAATTACGCGCTCGTTTCCTGTGCGCTTCTAACTGATGTGGGGTTTCATTCGTTAAAACCAGCTCAGATTTAGTAAATGGTGGCACCAGATGTGGAATAGAACAATATCGATTCAAGGGCTTGTTGTAATGTGCTGAAGCACTCTTTAAATTTTCTAAAATAAATACGCCGTTGGACCAAAGTCAATGAATATAAATATATACAATATAAATAGAAAAATATAGGCGTGCAACAAGAGAGTGGTGTGAAAGAGAAAACAAGGAAGCCCACAGTGGTCTGTGGGATACGGTTCAGAATGAAATTATTAATTAAATTATATAAGTTATGAATTTCACATGGCCTGGAAAGTCTGAATGGATCAGTGCCACACACAAATCAGGGGTCATGTGAGCAGCGTATTTACAGCCAGACGACTCACTGTTACGTTTGAGTGTTATTGATTATTGGAGATGACGTTAGCCTGTTTCTCATTGCTCTCGCCCCATGAAGGAATTTGCAGGGGAAATTCTGCGGTAACTGAGGTGCAACTTGTGTTTCGCTGCCATTAATATTCATAAGGCTTGTATTTTGTAGCGAGGTTGGCTGAAGTCCCCCCCATAATGTTTGCTACTGGAACCGTCTGCATTGTTCAAATCGTAGTTTCTTGGATCCGATGGAAGTGAAATAAACGCGTGCACAGATTTGACAGATCATGCAATTCATCCTTGATCACCTTTCCCTTCGCTGCAACTGAAACTACTTGGACCAAACGGTCTCTGTCAGTCACGCAGCCGCTGCTCAGCGAGGTTCCCAGGCTCACGGCGCAGAGAGGCAGAAGGAAAGGCACAAAAAAATAAAAAAGAGCAGAATCTCTCCAAAGTAAAACAAAGGCAAACTTATAAGGATTATAATAGTATGAGTGAGGATCCAAGGAACAAACAGGTGTTTTGTGTGTGTTTGTGTGTGTAGGAGGACGGAGCGCGCTCTCTCCGGTATTTGCTCCACTGGTAATCAGTGAAACACACTTCAGGTCTCCTGCTATGATTTGCCCCCTAGTGTGTCTCAAGCCTCGACGCCCGTGAGTAAGTCTGCTTTGCTGTGCCGAGGTGTGCATGTATTTATGTACTGTACGTACAGTACACATGTCCACACGTGTCAGCGTGGGTGCGTGGCGCCGCTGGCTCTATATGTGGACCGTATGTGCACGCCTCGCCATTTATCTCCGTTTCCTGCGCCTGCCTCCCCGCTGCTGAGGGTTGTACCCTGCTTGAGGTTTACTGAGTTCGCCCGCGCCTGTGTGTGCAGCCGGATGGGAATACAACTCGTAGGACATTTAATCTAGGGGGAATTTCACGCTAGTTACTGCTTGTCATCAAACGTTTCTAGGGTAAAATACTGCAGCCATCTTTTATTGGCCGATGTTTGGGGACAAATTCACTGTCAGACCCCTGAGTGCGTCGCTGCCCTCCAGATATACTTACGGGGCGTGCACGGGTGTGTGCGCGAGTGTGTGCGCGAGTGTGTGCGCATGCGTGAGGGAGGGAGAGGAAGGCGCTAATCACAGAGAGTCTGTTGCTTTTGATGCTTTTCAGTTGAGGCAAATTAATCTGAAGCAGGGTGTTTATATGTTTTTGTGTATTAGACAGAGGGAGGGAGGGGGAGAGGGAGAGAGAGGGAGAGGGAGAGTCATGCAAAGACACAGAAACAAGAAATCTCCTTCCACACAGATCCCATCTGATCCCAAGTGCTGGGAATCACTGATCCAGTGTATCTAGAGCCGTATGTGTTCACTTAGTAAGCACAGCTGCTAGCACCATTACTATGACTTCCTGCCTGTATATGTCCTTCTATCTGTCTTCTCAGCGCACACACACACACACACACACACACACACACACACACACACACGCACGCACACACACCCAAATGGGTTTTAGCTGGACACATATTTCACAGCCGCCTGAGTCGCTCTGATGTTCAGGTGTTTTAATGTAAAATGTCCTTTAATGGATATCACAGCCTTAAAGAAAAGGACACGTTCGCTCTGCGTCATCCACAAAAACCAAGGAAGGAACTCATAGCCTCAACTTTAAACGTCGGAACAAAGGCAGGAGTAATTGCTTTTTGGTGTATCTGTATTAAAAGCTTTCAGTGTTTAAGCAGGCAGTGGGAAAACAAAGGACACATTTGTTTAATAGAATAATACTTTGTGTTTTAAGACTCCAAAGCTTTCACATTTGAGCCTTAATGTTTCGACAAGCTGTTCAATCAGTTGTTTTTTAAGGACATCCCAAATGGCAGGCTGTCTCTGAAATACGTTTGCTTCTTTTACCTGACCCATTTTCCCTCGCTGCGTCTGCGCGTGTGTGCATGTGTGTGCGCGCTCTGTCCCTTTTTGCTCAGAAGGTTGTAAATGTAATCTTAGACACATGTTACTTCGGCTGATGTTTTTCAGATTGATGTCAGTTGCGATTAGCATATCTCCTGCCAAGACACAGGAGTGCTCTTTGGAGCCCGGCCTCGTACACAGCCGCTCACATACACGCGCGCGTATGCAAACCGTTGGGTAAACATAGCTCAGCTGCCATTTTGAATGATTGCGTGATGATTATTTGATGCAGCGATTTATTTTGAACACAGCCTGTAAGTAAATGGAGGCAGGAAAGGATGAGAAATCTGACGGACAAGCTGCAAAAAAGCTGAATTCAACCCCAATACGGTCTCCTGACACCGCTTCACCTGCAACACATTATTACATCCAGGCCTCGAAAAACAGATTTTAACACTCCCCGCCTTGCAACTTTAATGTAACCCCCGTCTCTCGCCCCGAAATGCCATCTTCAGGAGTGCAGCCATGTAAATGCAGCTGTGACCAACACACTCCTCGCCAACACGGTTTCATTTGCATTCATCTAGTGCTTGGGAATGGAGAAATCCTCCTCCAGTGTAGGACAGCAGGGGACCTGTGCAAAAACAAATTTCTCTGCATCTATGGAGAGCCAACGTTGTAGGGAATCAGAACACACCCTTCAGACAATGGAAGTGGAGGGGGCCTTGTTTTCTCCCCCCTATTTCCCCCGTCTCTCTCTCTCTCTCTCCACACCTCTCTGACCCCGCTTCCTCTAAACCTGCCCAGCTGAGTGAGAGGATGTGTGAAGCACCAACGGAGGGGGGGTTTGCAGTGAAACAAAAAAAAAAAATCAGGCACAGAAAGTAGTTAAAAAGAGAGAAGGAAAGATGGAAACGGGGGGAGGCGGGGCGGGAGGCGAAGGAACAACACGAGAGCGACTGACCAAACACTGGGCGACAGAATGAATGAGAATGAGGGAGGAAGACGGATGCAGCAGGGAGAGACAGAGACGGGGAGATGGGGGGGTGAGGGGGTGGGGGGGTGAATATATATGCAGTGACCAGTGTTGTGAGACAAGGCAGGTTGCTGTCGCTTTAAAAATGACTGTAATAAAAGTGACCGTCAGAAGATGGATCTGGTGATTTTGGCTTGCTAATCAGTCATTTGTGAAGAGGACCACAGCCCAGATTCACTGGCTGCCTGACACCTCTTGATTGATGCCTGTGCCCGGTAAAAAAAAAAAAAAAAAAAAAAAAAGAAGAGGCCCATTAACTGTCCTCTCCTATTAAAATGGGTGAAACGGCAGAAAGAAATGCCCCCCTCTCCCACTGGGCTTCTCTGATCCCCCGTTCACTGGAACCCCACGGCCTGTTTCCTCTCACCTCCTTTGCCCGGTTATTATTCAGACGGCGGCAGAGATCTCAATCAGCGAAGGCCTGCTCACACTTCATCCGCACGCCGCCTTCGACTACGGACCTCGCGCCCGACCCGATCGATGGACGCGGCGCGGACGCGGGGCGGCTCGACACGGAGCCTCGTCGAGTATGTAAACGAGCCGTGACGTCAGCGCGAGCGTGACTCGGAGCCTTGCGTTAGCCTCATGACATGCGTCAGGAAAAAATAATGACCCCGCGGCTGAATCTCATATCGCCTCATCTCTCCTTCGCTCTCCCACACACACACACACACACACACACACACACACACACACACACACACACACACACACACACACAAATATTGCCTACAATAATAATAACCCCACAGACGACAGCTTCAGCCCCCTCCCTCCCATCCCCTCATCCCCGCCTCACCCCCTCTCCCACATACAATCAAACAAAGCCTCTCTCTTACCTTGCGCATGACCAATCCTTCCATCTCTCCCTTCCTTTTTTTTTCCTCCTCCACCATCCTATCTATGCATGCTTATACTTTTTCAGTAAACCCAACCACACCTAACAGCAACACCTTGCACTCTCCCCACCATCCCACAGCCTACAGCTCCGCACTCACACCAATAAATACAACCCTGGTCTGCCGTTTTCCCATCTATCCCTTTTTCTCTGCCCCAGTCTCTTTTCCCCTCTCTCTCCCTTTCTCTCTCCCTTTCTCTCTCCCTTCGCTCCTGGCTGGTGCTGGTGAAATATCAGGGCAAACGGATTCCAGCTTTTTTCTCTGGCTCAGAGGGGTTGTTCTGTGCGATTTGGCCCTGGGGTGCATTTCAGCGCTTCTGATGTGAGAGAGGGGGCGAGAGAGAGAGAACTAGAGACAGAGAGGGCAACGGAGAGAATAAGAAAAGGTAGCGAGAGAGAGAGAGAGAAGACAGTGGGTTTATCCTTTTCTTTCTAAGGGGCAGTCAGCGGTTTTAAAACGACAGGCTTTTGACCGGTGTTGAACCAGCAACTTGAGGTGTGCATGCTCTTCGTAGCTTATAGGCCTTGGGGTGATCTCCATACATAATCAGGACAGTCCGACCTCGTGACAGGTGCGCTGCCATCTTGGAATCTGTCTGAGCCAGTGGACTTGAGTGGAACGTCCACGTGCCGGTGTACGTACGAGGATGAAACAGCTGCAGCCGAACACTGCCTTCACTTTGACTGAATTGTTACAAGGTCAAATAAATGAAAGACATTTAATTTTTTTGTACAAAATATAAATATTTTTTAGTACAACACAAGGTGATGTTTTGAAATTTTTCTGTTGCTAAACCTTTGCAGAAAATTCAATGCTTAAAAAAATGTGCCTGTATTTATATATCTGCAAATTCAAAAAAATTATTCATCAGAAATTAACACAGAAGTTAAGTTCATTAAATTATTTTTCAATTTCACAAAGACAAATTGATATTATGAGTTTTCAGGCCATGGCTTCAAACTTTTTTTTCAATACTCATAACTATGCATTATTGATTAATTTAGTTGAATTTAGACTGTGGAAGCAGGTTGTGTTTCATGTGTAGCTCGCATCCCTCCATGCATGCATACATGTGTGTGTTTATGTTTCATAATCTCACATTGCACCGTGGGACTCTCTAAAAGGATTTGTCATTCTCAGCTCAGCTGGGCTGATTGTGAATTAAATGCATTTTTAGGCACCTTTCTTTCCATCCCTTTGTGAACCCAGTTAGAATTGAGGTCAGGACACACAAACAGACACACACACGCAAATGCACACACCATCTCGGAGAAAGACACATAGCTTTCAGAACAAATCACTGTTGAACTACCCTGTGTGGAATGATTCTGACATTTTGTTTGGGAGAAATAGCATTTAATTGAAGGGAGGGGCGATATGGATGGCAGTTATGCAACCAAGGGAAAATGTCTACATTTCAACCCAAATTGAAAACATAACAGACTGTCTGTTTGTGTGTGTGTGTATGTGTAAGTGCATGTGAAGGGGTTGTTTGGCCAATTTAACTGTTATCCACAGTTTGCTTGCTTGTTTGATTATGAATTAGTTCAGGTTATGGGGTTTATTCCATAAAAATAATATTGACTTTGTGTTATAATATAAAGTCGTTCCTCTCCTTTGCCTTCTGCTTGTTGCTGCTTGTGCGACTGGACTACATTTGAAAGATTTGTATGTGAGGTGAGGAAGGGTAAAGCTCTCACATTTTCATAACTTCAATATTGAATTCATACTTTTGTGTGTGTGTGTGCCCCCCTAAAGCAGACGTCTGCAGCTGCGAGGGGATTTCGAGTTTTGCTCAATGACACTTAGGCACAGTAGATGCTTGCAGAAATGGCTGCTTGAACCCGGGTCATCCGGTTTAATGATGGTCACTAAGAAAGGAAGCTGAAGAGCCCTCGTAAGGACTCTTCTAATGCAGTGATCAAGCCAACAAGCATCTTTCAGGGTCAGTGCACATCTCAAAAAAATGACGCCTCTCCCTCTCCCACTCCCTCTCTCTCTCTTCCTTCTCCTTTATTCTATCTGTCGCTCCGAGCGTTGCCAATTTGTCTGAGCCGCAACCGTTAATCCGTGCGCATTAACGCAGTGGTCATTGCGCCTCCGGTTGACTTGCTGGGTTTGATAGATGATGGCGTCCAGGCAGGAGACTGACTGTACACGCTCACAGCTGACAACAGTGTTGGGTGGTGTAATATATAAATTGAGGGGTGAAGAGAGCATTCATGTTAGGCATGCTAAGTTATTAATTAAAACAATATTTTCCTTTTTGTGACCCTCAGAAACAATGCTGGAATCTAATTAATTTGTGAAATGTGAAAAGTGAGGAAACCTTTATTGAAAATTATGCAGGAACAAATGAAGGCCTTCTGCAAAAGTAGTGGCCTGCTGAAATTGACTCTTACTCCTTCCTGAGCTGCGAGACACTCCTGACGTTTTCCCCTGGATGTCGAGATGTCAATCTGTTGCCATAGAACTGACTCCTTGGTACTGGCCGGGTTATTTGCCGTGCTGGGATGGCCCATTGAGTGTCAGAGAGGAGGGGAGGGAGAGAGGGGCATGGGTGGCTGGATGATGGGGTTGAAAGGTGGAGGGGTGACAGTCCCCCAGAGAGAGGGAGAGTGGGGGCTCCTGGAGATCTAAAAGGACCTTTTGGGCCACTAAATTGACATGTTCAAGCTCCAGGGTTGCCATGAAGAAAGGACTTTAATAAGCCACGTGACAATATACAGTAGAGCAGTCTTATTTTCATTTGACCAGTAATAGCAGGCCTCCACTATCACTTCAATTAAATTTGATTTTATTGTACTAATAAATAAGAGTCTTAAATTATTATTATTATTATTATTATTATTATTATTATTATTATTATTATTATTATTATTATTATTATTATTATTATTATTATTATTATTATTATCTTTGCAATGTATTTGGAAATAATAATCGTCTAATGCCATTGTTTAATACATTTATATTTTATTTTATCAATGACTTATCGTTTCTACTTCACCTTTTATTTATTTATGCTGGAGTTCTTATTATTTAAATATGCATGACTCGCGTAAATGATAGGAATCTTTTCAGTTATTTCGTTCAGCCCTTTGCTTGTTATCATTTCATTGTATTTCTTTAAAAATGAGCATGCAGTTGTTCCCGCACACGGCAGCTTTACAGGTCTATAGGTGGATGTGGATCTGAGTGATAATCAATAGAATCTGCTGTTGAACGGAGCCGGAGGCGGCGAGATGCGCGTCGGGCAACGCGAGAAGGCCGATTTGGGGGCTTTTTTTATTCCCCTGTCCATATATGGAGGACACTCACTGGACGCGTGTCTATTAAAGAGGGATCAACAATGAAAAAGATCGGAGGAGCAAAGGGCCAAGTGGGAGGAGGGCAGCAGGGCGAGGTGAGACTGAATGGAAACAGTAGTGGTGGTGCTGTGTGTTGTGTGAGAGGGAGGCACACATGGGGACCAGAGTGTGTGTGTGTGTGTGTGTGTGTGTGTGTGTGTGTGTGTGTGTGTGTGTGTGTGTGTGTGTGTGTGTGTGTGTGTGTGTGTGTGGTGTTGATTTCCCCAAACGCGAAGTCACCCTACTTGTCTCCTCCTCCTCTTGTTTCTATCCGACTTCTTCTCCCTCTTGTTTCCCACAACACTTGTTCCTCAACGGGAGCAATATCGCGACCCCCCCCCCCCCCCCCCCCCCCACACACACACACACACATCCACGCGCGCCCCGCCTGCATCTGGGTAAAGACTTTACAGTCAGGGGCCATCGATTGCTCTTATCAAATAAACAGAGTGGCACCAGCGGCTACACGGACCCACCGTCCCGCGCCCCCGCCCCTTTCTCCTGCTCCACAGCCCCAGCAGCTGTGGTCCCATGTAAATTTTACATGATTGGCACCTCCTTATTTTAGCCCCCCACCCCTCCGCCTTTCCCCAGCCCTGTGTTGTTTTTTTTTGCTCCCCTCCAGATCATGTTGCATATTAATACACATTTATGCAATATCTCATCTAACAGCGCGCGCTGGCCACGATGTCCACGTCTGTCTCTGGGAATTTGCATACCTGATTATAGTTCCTGAAGTGCTTGATTGTTGCTGGGGTAGGTTGTGTGATGCTGAAATGTGATAGTTGGTGTGCGGGAGGGGGGGGCGGCTCAAACGCTTCCTCTTGACCCTTGAAATGCAACGTAATCCCGCGTGGCCCCGTTTGATTAGGGCATTTTCTGTCTAATTGTTGTCATCAGGACCCGCACTATCATGCTGCATCTGGAAGCGCTTTGACATCTAAGTCGACTGGTTCTCAAAAGTGGGGTTCAAAAATCCTCAAAGGTCTGCGACGACCGTGCGGGGGTCCCCCCTTACAACCCCCCGCCCCCCCCCCCTCCCCCTCCTCCCGCCCTCTCCTCGTTAAACTGAAGAGTTGTTTAATTTGACTGATTTCATCAACCTCAAATTATGGCAATTAGAGAACATATGTCTAAACACTGGTTTCGTTTAGCGCTGCGTTCGCAGCAGGTTTACAACGTGAACCTGAATCAATAACAACAAGAACCCATACGGGGAGAACCAGAGGTAGGATCCAATTAGAAGGGAACCCTTGGCACAAGGTGGCTCCATTTGGGGATCCTACACATGAAAATGTTGAGGAAGCCCTGATGTAAGTGACTGGGACAAAGTGCTGCATTGACAGTCTTCGTTTTTATCCCAGGCACTACAAGCACTCCTTTTTTCCTTCTCTGCCCCCCCCCCCCTTTAAAAGGGAGCGGAAGAGTGGGCTGATACCGGTCTCATGTTGCGTATGGATTTTCGTTTATATAATCGATTGAAATGTCCCAATACATTGATTTTCAGTTCAGTGTTTTACAAACAAGCGTTTATGGCTCTCGATTTTGTGTTAGGGATTATTCCAGTGTGACACCGATACGCAGAAGTCGGGGTTGTTGATTTTTAAATAAATGATCTAAATACAAACAAATAAAAGCCCATTGTTTCATGTATAAAAAACATAAAAACTGACGTCGGTGGGGTGAAGGCAACGAAGAGAAGAAATTGGGTGAAAAAAGACAATATTATGCTGCCTCTCTCCTTAATCAAATAAAGTGGTGTAAAAACACACACACAAAGCATTTCCTTCCCTCTGAATTTCTCCTTGAATTATATGCCATCACAAGTGTGTGTGATTGCGGAATATTAAATTAAAGTGGGATAAGTCCGCACCGAGGCGGGCTGCGTCCAATCCGCAACTCATTTCCCCTGTTGTAGCACCGCATCACTGCGCTCCTCTCTTTTCAATGACAATGTGCCAAATCTGGGCATTTTGAAAACACTTTCCATATGCTATTATCGGATCGCTACTGAGCAAGAGAAAGACAGAAAAGAAGAAAAACGGAATGCTTTATACCAAAGGTACCGACCTTCTACACATTTATTCCTCTTCTCCCCTCTCTGTGGCTTATTATACTTCATGTTTTGTGGCGTTTTAACAGAGGTAAGAAGAGGTAAATTTGAAGTTTCTGTAACGATTGCATATTTATGGGTCGATGTTGGATGGCTTTAGGGCTCAGTGTGAAAATATCGGGACAGATATTGTTGAGTATTCACAGATTAAAAACTTGAGTTTGGTGGATTGTTTTATTCATTTTTTTATTTGTTTTAGTTACTGATACGGTAAATTGGCTGGATCTACTTGTCTCTGTGACGTACCATCAGCAGTATGTTAAAGAAACCTTTTTCTTTCATTATTCCGCTGAAATTAATGGAATAATTGCGTCTTTCTGAATTTATCGATTTCACAACTCCGGACTCCAGCTGAGCACTGGTGACGACTTGCAAGTTGACTTTACATTTGGATCATTTCTGTGTTTCCTCGTGTTGTTTTGGTCAAAATACACTTGGGCTATTTGGGAATAATTGTTTACGATGGGGAAATTGCCGCTTTCTGCTGCACGCGTTGTGATGGCTACACTTAACTTCTCGCCGTGGGTTTTTCTGTGCATTTATGAGGCTTGTTTGTGCATGTGTTTGGCGGACGAAAGTTGGCCAGTAGGTCACTGTGGCAGGTTGCAGGTCAGAGCTGTGGGCTTTTGCGTGTTTTTCTGTTTTTTTTCTTTTTTGTATGTGTCCCGTCGAGGCAGAGGGGTCAGCCATGCAACCCCACGAGGGCGCCGACGCATAGGACAAACAAGGTGGATGTCTGCACGCTCAACACACTGACCAAGTGACTGTTTGATGTAAACATCGGAACGGGCTGCGAACTTGGCACATTTTTATTCAAGAATACATTCACATCACATACAAATCAAACGGATATCAAGGCACGTTTTCAGTTCAGAGAATCTATTGATGGACCAACAATGGCTCCTTTCCTTGGCACCATCCAGCGCGTCAAGCCAATGTCGTAATAATCTCCGGACGACTGAAAGCCATTGATTGTGCTGAAGTAGCTCAAGCTCAATATGAATGTTACCTTTCATATTTATACACGTGTATCAGAAAACCAATTAAAACACAATACTGTAAATATTTGACAGCTACGCAACAATTTAAAACGCTCTAATTTCTGCCTGTTCCTGTTGTGCCACGGAGAATTGTCCTATTTGCTTTACAGCACCCAAACAGTCGCGCACACGCGCCCAGACACACATACGCGCGCGCACCAGACCGGAGTTGCTAGATAAAAATCTATAATTAATTGAGGATGCTGCTGATATGGAAATTGGGCGAAATATTAGTTAACGCGGTCTATTGTCAAGCGGTCCTCCGGAGAAAGAGCATCGTCTGCGGGGAGGCAGGGAGGGTGGAGACCGGGGGGATTTACAAAACGCAGGAGGTTAAGATAAGCGGCAGCCTATATCAGTTCCCTAAATCCGCTTTGCACTTTTCCCTTTTTCGTTGAAAACAAATAAAATGACAAACGCACCTCCGCTGAGAATGTCAACGGCACGCGTGGATTTGACGACTAGAAAGTGCAAAATAAGTAGATCCTCTCGCAAACGGAGACGCTCGCGTGACAAAAAAAAATGGAAAAATGACGGAGGTTCATGCCTACAAAGTCTCCCGTCTGGGTGCTTAGAGGCGCTGAATTAGAGATCGGTCCACTCCATTCAGCTTTTGGCAAACTCAACGAACGGTCCTGGTGCAGTTTTTGCGCGTCCGCTACAGCAGCGGGCGGACGCGAGTCTCCAAGCCGTCTGTAAGCGACGCCTCTCAAGGCTGACGGGCTAGAAAACCCCCTGGAGGACAGGGAGGCACGCTGCAGCGGCGGCGGCGGCGGCGGCGGCAGCGGGAGCCTTGGATCCGGGTGAAAAGTGACGCCTCCGTTCCTCACCTCGACCCACCCACCCTCTTTGTCACGGACCTCTTTGAGCCCAGAATAAACAGCCTCGGGTCGAGCCGGGCTCGGAACCATTGGCTTCTTGAGGATCCAGTTGGTACTGTATGGGTGCAGCACAGACAGCGTGGCTGCGGAGGAGACCTGGTAGTTCACTTGCCAGCAGAAGCCTCAACACGTCCCCGAGCCCCGACACACGCTGTTCAATTCATCCCCGAGTGTCGACGTTTTCAGCTTCCGTCCAAAGTCTCCCTCTTCCCCCAAAGCCACTGTCAGGAAGCCGGGGGTATAACACAGTAAACGCTTTGCACTGGACGGGTTTAGGGCCAACACATCTGATGCACTTGGACACTAAATGTAAACGCCAGTGAATGGAGCTTTGAATAGACAGGGGGATTTTTGTGTGTGTGTGTGTATGTGTGTGTGTGTGTGTGTGTGTGTGTGTGTGACCCTGTATTGGATTTTGCAGTTTGGCTCTATTGAACGCACGCGGGGCCTCAGCGGTCCCGAAAGGGCAGCGATGACTTTCCAACATGTGCTGGATTACTGTGATGCTTTGTGGCTTTGATTTTTTAAAACTTGACTGTTTACTTGCGCCGTAGAGCCGAGCACCGCTGCTGCCGTCAGCAACGCGCGCGTGCTCCTTCACAAAACAACACGAAAAGCATAAAAACGCGAAAGAATCCTATGCGTTTGTTTGAATTATGTTTCCTGTAGCGTGTATTCTATGTCCGAAGCTGCTACGATGAGCGGCACAGTTCGACTTTGTCGTTGTTGCTCTGATTTGAGTGTCTTCCCTCTGCCTTTAAATATAATATCGATAAAAATATGTATCCACAAAGTCATTCATTTTCATTTGTTGACCCAGATCTCATAGGAATCACACGTGTATTTAATCTAAAACAATGAATTCCTAGATTATATACGCAGCCCTTCTTAAGGCGTAGTCACTCCTAGTGTCATAATCGATAGAACCGAGCGATTATTATTCACAATTAAACACCATGGGCATATTTATTGTATGCCGTGAAACCCAACTACAAGGAAACGCCGGAACGTTCTGTGCTGCAGTTCAGAAATCCTCGTCTGCGAAGCGTATTTTTGAGCAAAAATGACTTCTGAGTATTTTTAAGTATTTCTAAGTGCAGCCTGTTTGCTGTGCAGGAAGCGGTTGTCCATTGTTTTGCGCGTGATTCGGCCTTTGGAGGAAAAAGCGTACAAAAGGATTTTTTTTTCTGCAAGCATGGACCTACGCGGCCGCCAGGGCTCTGTGTGCGCGTCATTTGCAATGTGGAGACTGTTGATCAACTCACTAATTACACTTCTCTCCTCTCTCGCCCTCCCTCTCCGTCTCTCTTTTGCTCCTTCCCTCCCTCCCTCTCCCTCTCTCTCTCTCTCTCTCCCTCCCTCTCTCTCTCTCTCTCTCTCTCTCTCCCATTCGCCCTCTCTCTCTCTCTGTCTCTCTACCCATTCCCAGAGTGCATATCGGGAAATAGACACACAAAGACATGCGCACTCAACTTAATCAGCCATTTTTTTAAACAGGGCTAAAACGATAATAATTAGCAGAATAAAGACATATCGGATTTTCATTTCCTTTCCTCCGTTTCCCGACCCCCGTCCACAAGAGAAACTGCGAGGCAGCCAGTCGACACGTCGTTTCACCGCCACCGGAACCAAAATAAGGGATAGCTCTCTGAACGTTTGACATTTGTGATTTTACCCGCATTTCCCAATATAAACTTGGAGGATTATTCTAAGTTTCCCTGTTTTCCACGTTTTGATTGTCCAATAACGCAAGCCGCTGGATGTGACTGTTTTATAAAACCCAAGAGCTGAGCGAAGCGGAGGTGACGCTTTGGAGGGGGAAGAAAGTAAGTTTTTTTTCTCCTTTCCACCTCTACCTTTAACTTTTATTGAGTAGTTCGGGGTGCGTGTGTTAAATTTAGGGGTCGGGTATCGATTATCTATCTCGCTGGCGCATCTTTGACATCGGTTCTGTTGGGATAACAGGTGCTGGGTGTTTTTAAGTCCCGAACGCGGGCGGATATCGTGATGTTAGTGCAACTCTGGCGCTTTGGCTGCATTAAAACGAGCGGCTGACAGGATCGGAGGCGCGTGTGTCCGTGGCGTGAAGAGCTCGGTACCGCGTCCGTGCCTGGCTTTTCGCAAAGTTTACACGACTGTTGTCGAGATCGCGCGGCGGACGGACGCGTCCGTCGCGGACGAGGCGAGGGCTGCCCCCCCCCCCTTTGTGGATTTGCGGTGCGGGTGTCGTGTTGCTGCCTTTCAGGGAGTCCGATCCCTCGGACATGTCCGCTCCGAGCTCGTCTCTGATCGAGGGGTCCGACGCGAGGTTTCGCTCCACTTCCCG
>NC_040884.2:15389505-15454505 GCF_900634795.4 Betta splendens | reverse complement strand
GTGTTTTTGGTTGTTTGTTCAGATGCCAGCAGTGGGAAACCGTCACGTGAGGCAATATGTATGATAATAAAGTAACTGGGGAGCACGGTGAACTCCTGGCTCCTAAGCCTTCATGTATATACTAAACTGCATCCCTAAAGCACTGGAGTGTGCAATTATGTAGTGGATGGATGTGGCTCAGGTAGCATTTACATGGAAGGAAGGGAGCGGCTTTCATGGATCAAATCAAACTACACTGTACTTACATTTTCCTTTATTGAGATGTTTGCTAAGGATTTGGTGGGATATTGTCGGGTAGAGGGAACTGTGCGACTGCGGGGCAGGTGTGTTTTATGTGAGCGCCTGCGTGTGTGAGCTCTGATAGTAGCGTAGCGTGAGGACGAGGGGGGGGGGGGGGGGGGGCGCCGGGTTGGTGACGCAGCTTAAAATTGCCACCGTGACTTCCATATGACCCGGCTCGACTTTGTGAGTAATTTATGATCAGCCGTCATCGTTGCTATTGCATCTGGCGTATGGAAATGATCCGGGGTTGAAGGAGGGGTGTGAGGTTGGGTGGTGAAGAACATGAATGCCACAAAGGCCGATGTGGCCTGTTTTTGTTGTCTCTCATTGGACAGGATCCTCTTTCTTTGACCTTTTGCACGCCTTCCCTCGTCTTTCATATGCTAATGCCGGGCCAGACCCGAGGAAGAAACACGCCGGAGCTGAGTGGAGGAGGACAAAGAGTCCCTCTCTCTTTCTCTGCCTCCTTTCCATGCTATATATCCTCTTTTCTTGCCTCTTTCCTCTCAAGCAACTTGACAGACTTTGGCATGAAAGGAAGTGAGTGCTTAGTGGATGGGAAAAGGTGGGGACGGCGTTCTGACTGTGACCCACACCACCTGTGAGGATCAAGTGCACTGCAGCGATCCTTGGTTATGTGTACGTGGAGTGTTATTTTGAGTGGTGTGTTGCAGATGGGTAATCGTTTGAGCCCGAGTCGCTCGGCCGAGGGGCCATTGGTTCTCATGCAGCATCCACGCTTCTCCCCGTGTCCCAGCTCTGCCAACTTCATCTTCCCACAACCAATAACATCCAGTCTGTAATGGGGCAAACGGATACTAACATGGCTTCTAGGGTCCTCCCCTAGCATAAGAGCGCAGCGCGGCGCTGGCAAGCATGACGCGGTATCGGAGCTGCGTTAGCCGTGTTGTGGGAAGGGGGCATGTTATCTGTAGGAAATGTAATTTTTGTCCTCATTGAAATCGTTCATTATAGAGCACGGTTATCTAAATGTTTTTGTTGGTGTTGGTCCAGCGCCAGTCAGGATTGCGTTACCCTCTTTCACTCTCTCTCTCTCTCTCTCTCACTCTCATGTCTCCACGTCTGTGTCTCTCTCGCCCGCTCGCTCGCTCGCTCTCATCTCGCCAGGCCTTCATCAGTCTCTTAAGGGAAAATAGAAAAGAGGGGGATTTTTCTCTTCCCTCTGTGCGTCGTCCCGTTCTCAGGCTCCCCTGCCTATTTTGCATCAGCCGTCTCGTACAGGATATTATCCGTGGAAAAACACGGGTCTGGCTATTTCATTTAGAATAATATGTTTGTTCTTTTGATTTGAAACTGGAAGTGTGGGGGGGGGGGTTTGCGGGGTGGGGAAAGAACAATTGGGGCCGTGTGTTGGAGGACTCGCTGTGTTTGATGTGAGGTCCTGTGGGCCCTGGGGGTGGCTGAGATTCTCAGGTTGAGGTCAGCTAAAATAGGCTCTCTCTCCCTCTCGCTCCGTCTCCCGTGTCTCATAGATGAGCTTTTTCTTTTGTATCTCTGTCTCAAATTCTGTGTTGCCTTCTGTCTCCTCTTACATCGGCATCTCTGGACCTCTTTTTGTCTGTTGACAAGCGTTGGCAGTCAGGTAGGGAGGGGGATTAACGGCGATCGGGTCGTTTAAATGTGCGCTGAAGTTCCTTCAACGTTTATATATCTAACGTTTGCCTTTATTGTCCTACTTTCTTCTTATTTCTGTGCATCATTCCTCCCTTGAATCTGACAGTGCTCGTCCTCTGTACTCCTTGATGCAGTTATTGTGAAGGACACTTGCTCAGCCCTTCAGGTCCATGTGAGTGCCTCGCAGTCCTCTCCTTTCAGCTTCCACAAAGCGTTCAGCGGGCTCTTTTTGTTTTAGAAAGGTTTGTCCCTCTTGTACGTAGCAACAAAATAATGCACAGTACAAAAGGTTATATGCCACATTTTATTGATTGCTCTCAGAAGTATTTTCATAGCTGAAAAACCTGGCGAAGTAAGAACAAAACCAGAAAAATATGTGCGGCTACCTCGACGAAGCAGGAGTTTGAAACGCGGGCCGCGGGTTTAAAAGGGAACATCGTTGATCGGTGACTAAGTTTCTTCAGGTTCGAGAGAAGACACACCACAATAGCACAAGATGTCTCATGACAAATGATACGTTCGCTTCCTCGTTGGCCAAAGACAAAGGCGGGGATTGAAAAGACGAGAGCGCAGTCACAGGACGTGCACAATAATAGTCCTTAAGGAAGGATCCAGAAGCAGGGAGAGAGTATGTGTTGTACCTAATAGAAATAGTAATGTCCCATTGCTGGATATGCATAACAGCTATAATATTTATTATCTCTAAGTCACCTTATTTTGTGTGCATTACTTGTATGTGTGTCAGCGTCAGCGTGTGCCCATGAATATTGCACGTACATGATTGGCATGTAGTACTCCTGACGGTAACAGCATGAGGATATCAAGGCCATTGGCAGAGCACGTCAGGGAATAAGTGGCTATTTAATTATGCATGACTTGTGGGCTTAAACAGTCTAATGAGAGATGAGATGAATTTACCAAAGAATCTGACTGAGTTGAGACCTTCTCAATTATACGGAAATGTTACCATGCACAGGTGCAGAAACAGATGCGTCCACCCTAAATATGAATGTGTCTATATATCATTTTGTAACTTCAGGGATATGTTAAGTATTAGACAGACTCTTTTTCTTGTCTAATACAGGCAAACGTGTCTTATCCACTCCCCTCAGCAGACGCAAACTAACACAATCCCTCTCAAACTCTTCTTCTCATCTTTTTTTTTCCATTAACCTGGCACCAGACATGGAAGAATCTTTTAATTATTTGCTTTTAAAAATAAAAAAAGACTCCTTTTTTGTGACAGTGAAGAAGAAGAGCAGGGCAGGCACAAGAATGTTCTTGTATACGAAATGGTAGGTATTAACACGGCCGGTTTGTCAGCAGTTTCACTGATGTATCAGTTCTCTGCCCCTAGACTAAATAAAGAGGGAATTTTTGCCGTGTTTCATCCCAGCTGAGATGAGCAGATAGAAGGAGGCTCTGGAGGAATAGTTAAAAAAGCAAACTCCGGCTGGAGAATGGGCTGCTTCTTTAACACAATGCCTAAACAATTGTCATGATGTGGTGATGGATGATTTAGTTGTTCTTTCTGTCCGTTCACAGACACACTCTCTTTTACCTTTTATAATATTGCCAAGCTAAAGACATATCTTATTAAAATACCTGCGCTTTTTATTATATCATGAAAAATATCGATAAATAAAGACTGGATACGTCTTGGGTCTGTAAGCTTATAATCTGTGTATTTGAGAGAGAGAAGGTAAAACGAGGGAGACTGTTGCTTTGGGCTCAGCTGCCTTGTTGTTGACCTCCTGTCACATTAGGAACAACACACACACACTTGTGCACAGTGAGTAAAAGTGAAAAGAATGAAACCTTTGTTTCTGCACAAAACATTGTTTGTGTGTGTGAAATGTTAGATTTTCATATTGTGCCACTTGCATGTCGTAGCGGTT
Organism: Betta splendens; assembly: GCF_900634795.4. Lineage (NCBI taxonomy): Eukaryota > Metazoa > Chordata > Actinopteri > Anabantiformes > Osphronemidae > Betta > Betta splendens. The sequence continues at coordinate 15,450,690 of NC_040884.2, read as the reverse complement.
ACTGTAAGGTAATGGCTTGGTTCCATCTTAAACTCCCCTCTCTGCGGGTTCGCCCTGAATCTGCGTGACAACTGTGTTTATTTGATAGAGGAATATTGTGGCGCTAATCGAAAAGCCACACTAATTACACATGACAGTTGTTTATTCGTAGTGAAATCCAATTAAAATGTACACTTTTCAGCTGCGTCGCCGAGGTCTTTTTGTCCTCTCCTTCTCCTGCCCCCATTCCCGTCCTTTCCTCCCACGGTAACCAGGAAAAAAAAGGCCTGTGATGGCATAAATAACAACTGTGCTTTCCTTGTGGTTTCTGTGAGAAGAGGGCAAACTCACAACAGCTGTCAGAAAAAGGGGGTTTGTTTAAAAAGCAAATGGCTTTGGTCTAAAGTTCATTTGGAGACCTCTCTAATTAAATAGAGAGCCAAAAGCTTAAGTTAATTAGTAATTCCCTGGGTCCAGAAATTAGACCTGTCACGAGTATTGAAGCTTTTGGAAAAGCCAAAGTGTGTGTGTGTGTGTGTGTGTGTGTGTGTGTGTGTGTGTGTGTGTGTGTGTGTGTGTGTGTGTGTGTGTGTGTGTGTGTGTGTGTGTGCGTGTGCGTGCGTGTGCGTGTGCGTGGGGGGGAAGCATGTTTTTCGTCTCTGCACATTGTTCCCGTTAAAAAGTTGCAGATATTAATGATCTTTTGGTGGCGTGTCAGACAAGTGCTGGGGAGATGTTTGAGCGAGGGGCGCATAGCTTGTGGGATCAGTCAGGATACCTGCCCTATGATTATGTTTATGAAGGTAATAACAGGGCTAGGGGTCCTGCTGAGTGCCTTCTTTAGAAAACAGCAGGGTTTGAACTTTAAGCTTTATTGTTACCCCAGGAAGGTTTTGTCGCCATGTCTGAGAAACGTCTGTACAATTAGCAAGGTGTCTCTGTTACTGTTAACTGTAAAAACAGATGTTATGTCTCCTCTTCTCTCCTCCGTCACAGTGCAGTTGAACAGATAAGCAGACGTTATGCAAACATGAATCAGCCGACAATGGAGGGACATGTTGTCCTCACTTCTTCACGGCGCAATAAAGTAATAACTAACGTTTGATGAGCCAGCAAATGCAGCACAGTAACACAATGCGCTGGATAATTTGTACTGTACTAAAAGTAAATGTGCTGTTCTTTGTTTTTTGTACCTTTTACCCACTTGTGATACTGATAATCACTAAATAAGGCAACGTTTGTAGCATTTCTTTCATTCCTATAAAGAAATCAGCCTTTGGCAACACGTAAGTCAAGTTGCTACATTAGTTTGAAATGCTTGATAGTCTGCTTCAGCGTATCAGCAGAACCTACTGCTCTTGCAAAACCGACTTCACAACTGGAAAAGTGCATCGTGCCTCCATTTCAGATCGTTGAATCTGAGTATATACGGTGATGTCTCTAAACGAAGTCACACATAGAAGTTGTTTTCTAAGTTTCACGCTTATCATGGCATAAAATAAGCAGAGAATCTGCGGCCGGCGGTGGGCGATGCAGTATAACCAGCCATTTATATTTGCCAGGTGGATGTGAAATGCCTGCGTCAGAGACTGCTCTGTGTCTGTCTGAGTGTGCGCTCGCCTTGACTGACGTGGACAGTGTTTGCTTAACCTCTTCTGTGCTGCGCTGCCACGGCCTTGTCAATTTAAGTGTGTGTGTGCGAGCTTTTGGTTTTTTCGTGCTCCCAGCAGTACTTTCTTGAGCAAACCAGCTGGGAGGCAGGCAAAGATACGGAGGGGTCTGAATCAACACAAATGAGTGATATTTGTTAGTTTCTCCGGCCTTGAACATAATTGTGCGCATCTGCACACCCCAAAAGAAAACACGCCTTTTAGAGACGTGTTTTTCCAGGCTTTGTATTTAGCAGGATTATTAATTTCACACAAATAATCCCACTGCCTCGCTCAACTTGCTATTTTATTGCAGAGTCGACGTGTGTCCGTCCGTGTGTCCGTCCGTGTGTGTGTCAGTGTGCGTGTGTGTGTGTGTGTGTGTGTGTGTGAGAGATCGCATGTTTTTGCCTCATCCAAAAGATAAGGCTGTGATTTACGTAACAGCTAAGCTCTTTCATATTGTGTATGTTGTACCTTACAGGAGCATGATGAGCAGGCTAGATTAATATTTATTTAGCACAGGCAAATCAAGGATTAAGCAGTCATCATTTTAGCACTAATCCATGTCTCTGGTGAGATGCAGAGACAAAGAGAGGCAGATTATCAAACACATAACGCCACAAAACCACAATTAGTTGGTGACTTCTTTTTCTCGGCTGCACAGACTAGGAGATGATTATAAAAAGGTGCATGTTCTCACACACATGTCTGTGTTTCTATTTTAATTTATCATGTCCTGCTCTCCTAACCTATTAATGTCACAAAGTTTGAACTTCTCGTTCTCACCCTCCTTCTCTCTTCAAAAGACTCCCTCTTTGAAATTAGCAGTGGTTTGTCTGATTCACTCATGTGACGTAAATGTGTCTCATGATCTTTCCGCCGTCCGAACACACATGCGCATGTGCACACACACACACACACACACACACACACACACACACACACACACACACACACACACACACACACACACACACATACACACACACACACACACACATACACACACACACACACACACACTGGGCTGACACACATGCATGAGCAATGAATACTTCTTTCTTCGCTCCAACCACGTGGGAGAGGGACAGTTTGCTTATACAGTGTGTGTGTGTGTGTGTGTGTGTGTGTGTGTGTGTGTGTGTGTGTGTGTGTGTGTGTGTGTGTGTGTGTGTGTGTGTGTGTGTGTGTGTGTGTGTGTGTGTGTGTGTGTGTGTGTGTGTGTGTGTGTGTGTGTGTGTGTGTGTGTGTGTTATGAGTTGCTCAGGAGTCTGTAAATAAAATTACATTCTTTGCTAATTGAGTTAAACTGCTTTGCTGGAGATGTGGCAAAAAAAAAAAGATGAAAGCTCCCTGTGTGTGTTTTGTGTTTGTATGTCGCGAGTCTGTTCGTGTGTGTGTGTGAAGTGCGTGAATGTGAATTTCAGCCTCAAGTAGTAATCTAGGTCCTAGCACTCTCAGGTGTTTGTGTGTCACTGGTTGCTGGCTGTGTCGTCAAGCCTGGCTTGTGCAAAGCCCCCAAACTTAGCCTTGCAAAACAGATAATTAAGAGCTGCACGTAGAATAGAAAAATAATGTGTATGTGAGTGCGTTCGTCTGGCAGTATGTGTTGTCACAGCAGGGGGGCAACCCCGACATAGGGAGCTGCATCAAGGGACAGCTCAGGGGCCAAAAGGAGCATTGGACAGCTGTTGTAGTGTAGTCGGGGGTGACCGAGGATGGGGGGGGGGCTCCAAACCATGATGTGTAGGCGATTGAGAGAAAACATAAAGACGACAGATAAATTAAAAGAATGAAGAGGCCGGTCGTGCTGCGATGGAGAAAGCCAGCGAGGAGCGCAGACAGACAGAATGCCATCCTCAGTTCCCCTTTGCCCTCCTTCCTCCCTCTCACCCAGCCACTTAATGTTAATGGCTTTTCTGCCCCCCCACCATCACTTCTGCACACACATATACACGCACCCCCCCCCCCCCCCCCCCCCCCCCTTCTTTCCTCCAATCCCTATGGACACTGGCGCATTGTTTGTGGCAGTGCTTCTGTTCTTTCAAACTTAATTACCTTCTTGCCTTTTGTGGCGTCAGGGGCTGGAAGTTTGGCTCTGTGGCAGCGGAGGTCATCACACATTCTTTGGCGGTGCATTCCCTTAATCTGGGGGGGGGGTGCGTGAAGAGGAGAGAGAGAGAGAGGAGAGCATGGAGCTCTTCTTAAGGTGGTGCACGCAACCACGTGCACGGCCGTAATAGCCGGGGCATAGGCTGCCCTTTGTTTGTGCGGTTCATTTCCAATCAACCCTAATTAACTAGAGAGTGTTTCCAGATTGCCGGCAAAAATCCCCACTTTTTTTCACCCGGCTTACTCTTTGCTGTTTGGAGTTTGGGGAAGGGGAGGGAAAATGGAGGCATTAGCTATGTAGATTGGCTTCGCCTTTTGATGCTGGAAAAATCTTTAGCGAGGGCAGTAAGTGGCGACTGTGACCCAGCGGTGTCTTGCTGTTTATTTTCCCATGTTACGGTTCGGTTTAGTTTGAAATGTGGCCTCATCAGAAGCACAGGACTTGTGCATGTGTATAGATTGGACCCAGAGTCCATTAGTAAAAACGTTAAATCCTGTCAGTCGCCTTTAATCCCAGGAAAAGTGTGACTATTTAACTCCACAGACTGACCCAGGATCAGCGTGGAGCGTCTCGTGCTGTTCTTTACTAAAATATTTGACCAGGCTCAGTCTTTGAGTCTGGAGTGAGTGGAGACGTTTTCACCACGCAGCCTGGTGTAATGTGATCCTACACGGGATCTCAGGAGCCATCCATGCGTTGAGTTACGTGACTGCGTTGTCATCAGGGGTAAAAGAAGACAAACACGGCACCCGGCTTCAGTATTTGTTCCCTCCTGGTCAACAAGTTTATTATTGCATACGTGTCTATTTTTGTTTCCTATGATGCTCTCAACTCACATGTTGCAGATTACTTCCTCTATTATCTAGATATATTTTCTCCTCGAACAATATCAGATGTGGACCTGAGGGCATTTGGGTCTAGTGTTACCTGAGCAACCAGTGAGTCCAATTTACTTGTCATCAACCTGAGGGATAGAAGCTGCATACCTGATCTGGGACAAAGAAGGCCACTTCCGTCCTCCTTCCTCCTCCTCCTCCTCCTTGAAGCCCTTTCTTTCTTTTGCCTTGTTTTACAATCCAAGATCGTTGCTCATGTAGGCGTCATTTTGATTTGCTTTGATTTGCTAAAAGGCATTTTTTTTTGCAGAGCTGAGTAATTTGTTGAACAAGATTCCTGTGCTAAATTGAGTGGCACTTGCTTTAGGTGTTTGGACCGCGCCGCGAAGTAATGATCGGTGTCTTTCAGTAATGAAGGCCTTTGCTCACAGGAGAGACGCGGGGGAAGAGGACAGGCGAAACAGACAAGGGTGTGGGGGGCGCTGGGGAGATCTACTGCATCTAGCGTCTAATATTACACCTCCAGGCAACAAACTAGGGCTGCATGAAAACCCTTTGTGAGGTTAAGAAGTAAAGAAGACAAAAAACAGTTGGTCACGCAAAGGCCCTCCCCCTCTCATCCTTTTGCAATTTTCTCCCTCTGTCCTTTATTCTAAGACTCTAAACAAAGAGCATTAGGCCCTCTTTTGTGATTGTGTGCATGTGTGCATATGTGTTTGCGCACGCATGTATCAGCACTCTTTGATGGCAGCCGAAGCTCCTCTCGCATTGTGAAGGAGCAGATAATTCCCCTCCTCCTCCATCCCCGTTTCTGCATGGCAACAAATAAACAGGTCTAATTAGGCCAGAGTTGGCCTATTCATGGCACTGACAGTGGGAGATGGATGCAGCGGCTTTCACAGCGGCCTTTGCCTTTGTCTTTGCCTAACGCTTGCTGACATTTTGATAGAAGATTTGGTGTTGGACTGAGGGGCCACATGCCGTGAGAGCTATGACCTTCTAGGAGACCTCGAGAAATGGACACAGAGCCCAAGTCTCACGCTGTCACCTGACTTTGTTCTTTGACTCTTCTAAATTTCAACACCTTCAAAGATTAAGCGTGGATTTAATTCCCCTGGTTATTAGCTGTGCTCGGAAACGTCCCCCCCCCCCAAGGTTCGAGACAAGGCGGAAGGCGAACAGCCATTTCAGAGCTGCGATGACCACATCCCAAGCCCAGATCTACCAAATTCCACTGTTTACAGCTATTATAAATATTCGCTGCAATATTAACAGCGGCGTCTACCCTTGCATTAAAGTGTCAGACAGTTAGTGATGAAAAATTTGAACCTCACAGATCCCAGTGTAAACAGATACGGCAGTGTGGCGACACTGCAATTACAGGTTTGGCATTTAGCGGGCTACAACTCTGGCTAATGTGCGATCGTCTCGACAGAAGAACAAAAGCAGGAGGAGACTTTGACATCGCCAGGAGCTCAGCACCTCGCGTCTGCAACGCGCACGACGCTTTTTCCCGACACGTCACGTATTATCAGCATATTTATTACAAGCGTCCGTGGACGCGTTTGAGCCTCTAGTGGTGAGCGCGACCACAGATACTGGATTCATCTAAAATGCCAGCGCTTCAGGAACGACCTGAGACAGAGACAGTAGAGAAGCTGGGGGGCGGGGGGGTGGGGAGTTGAGAAATCCCCTGCTTTAGACTTCTTCTGTGTCTCTCAGGGAGCTACTGAAAAGCAGATGGAGGGATAGGACAGAGTAAGCAAGCGAACAGAGGGGAGGGGGGGCAGAAACAATAAGCCACGGAGTCTCTTCGCCCCTTTCTCCCATCAGAAGGAGCAGGAGCAGCGTCCAAAGCAGGCATTCCTGGGCTATTATTTGCCTCTCGCTGGATCTGATCTGCCACTTTAATTACCTTATAGTGTACATGTGTGTGTTGGCGTGTGGGTGGGTATGCGTGGACGTATGTTTGTGTGTGCGTGTGAGCCTGTGTCCACGTGTGAAAGCCAGTGGACATGCTTAATTAAAAAACAGAGGTAGGAGCAGCTCAGGCCATCTCTTTTGTTCTTCTGTTAAAAGAAGGGAACTGTTTCTGCGGTGTGGAAAATCCAGGGCTTCATTATTAGTTTCTCTCCCTCTCCCCTTTGTGTCTGTCTATCTGTTGCTCTCTCTCTCTCTCTCTCTCGCAAATGAAAGTAGTGTGGTTGGTTAGCAGAGCGCAGGAAACCAGTGGGGGAGAGAGGGAGAGACAGAGGGAGAGGAAGGTTTTTTTTTTAAGGTTAGGTGTAACATGATCTGCCTTGAAAGAAGCGGTAGTGGGCACAACTGCTGTGAAAGGTGTGAAGCCTGAGCAAAGCAGAAAAACAAGAGAAGAAAGTCCGACCCCCCACCCCCACCCTCCCCTTGTGAAATAATGTCAGTTAATCGACTTTTATAGAGCTATTAAAGATTTTAGTATCCAAAATGTTCATTTGAGCTCAAAAGGTTCGATGAGGTCAAGGCAGAATTTATGCCAAGACCAGACACCTCATCACCACTTTCATCTTAACTAACACATAGATCAGTACAACATAAACAAGGACACACTCCACATACAAGACAATGGTAACTAAAGGGGCATTTATTAGGAGATACCAATATTCAGTGGCCAAAACAAATAATGTAGGCTGAGGTCCACTGATGTCATGTTGTTTTTAATGTTCAAATGCAAATATGGAGGAAAAAAAGTCAAGGCACCAGTCATATGCTGTCATTTGTTTGTCTGCGTTCCCTTGGTGCCAAAATGACTATGTTCAGTCAGAACCTGAGGTAACATAATAACAGACAGCTACATTATTATTAGCAGGCCGCAAACATGTAAACAGCTACTAACCTGTTAGCGCCAGGGCTGACGTGTCAGTGCCAAGTGCTTAACACATTGGCTCATCCATAAGACATAATTCCATGCTTAACGTGTTAGGAGATGCATAATTCATAAACCGAAGTGTTTTATGTCCAGGCTACAATTCAAAGGGGTTGCTCCCCAATGAAATAAGCAGCAAAGTGACACCACTGACAAGTAGTAAATCCTGTCGTATACGTCGCATTAGCTCTCGAACCTACTGCTTCTGAACAGCTTTAGCCTCAATCACATTCACCACGAGCGCTGGTAAGAGGGACACGGGTGGAAAAAATGAAACGTGTGACAGGAGTAAGCGCATGATCTTGTTTTGAACTAGTTGAAAGTAATGGATTAATGGTAGAAAAAAATTTAAAAAATAAACTAAATGAGCTGTAATTTGATGCAGAAAAGCCTTTCTGTTATTGCAATAATCTAAAATTAAAGGCAGACATTAGTTTGTGTGTGTGTGTGTGTGTGTGTGTGTGTGTGTGTGTGTGTGTGTGTGTGTGTGTGTGTGTGTGTGTGTGTGTGTGTGTGTGTGTGTGTGTGTGTGTGTGTGTGCGCGCGCGCATTCTTGTGGCATGACACACACTTGGCTTGTTGCAACGTGTTTAAAGTCGTGCGCTAATTGCTGTTAATTACTTATTTATTTATTTATCCTTGCAGTTACATGTGTGGGTTGTTGTCTCGGTTGTGGTTGTGGTTATCGACGCGGTGGAAAAATATGGTTGCTATTTTAGGTTGTGTGCCTTCGGGCTTGAACTCACTAGGGTTGAAAAACATCTGATAAACTCTTAAGGTTTGGTCTCGAAGCGCCTCTGCGTTTCCTGCATCGGGACAGCAGGGCTTGGGTATGTGGCCTTTTTCAACAATAAAACATTAGCCAGGCCTGGGCGTCCACATGTCGCACTGAAGCAAGTGCTCGGCTCCTTGTGAAATTGTCTTTAATCTTACAAATAGAGACACAGAAACTGACTGAGACACGGATAGAAAAAATACGTAATTTCTCTTTTAATCTATCACTAGTCCCCATGGAATCATCTCTGGGATATATCAGATTAGACCTGATTATAGCGCGTGCACACGCGTGCACCCAACAAACAAACGAATACATGTTTAATTTCATTCCTCACGCTTTTACTGTCCCTCCCACTGGCTTTGTTTAGCCCTGGATTGTTGCAGATTAATCCTCTAATTGTGAGGGAGCGGCAGTAGAAAAAGAGAGGGAGAATTAAGCAGCAGGTGGATTGGGTTAAAGGTTAACGTGGCTCTTTAAAGCTTTCTTTTAATGCCAACTCATTTACACACGGGCATCTGAAAGGTGCTAGCACTGTAGCAAGTGAAAAGATACTGGTATGTACGACTAGTTCTCATCTGTTACCTTTAAGCGCGTTCTTCTAGGGAGCGAACGGAGCTTCGTGCATTACGCTCGTAGGCTTCTCTTTCCTTCCGCCCCTTCGGATCTCTGTCCCAGCTGTTCTTCTTTGTTCTTCGTAGGCAATTACACCTGTGATTACAGAATTAAAATACTTTTGGGTGCTGAGTGTGTTAGTGGGCTCAAAGGGCTTTTTTTGGCCTTGTTGTGAAAAGCCAGGAGATTGAAGTAGTGAGGGGTTGAGAGATGGGCAGCTGCCCAGCACTGATAGCATCTCACTGGTATTCCAAACATCATTCCTCATGGAAGTTTGTTTCACCTCGATCTCTTTGTTTGCCTCTTTGTTTGTTCTCTTATTTCCTAATTGCTCCTACATAAAAAATATACAGCAGCGTTTAATTTACCTAATCTCCTATAAAATATGCCAAAACACCAGGTTCTACCTTCTATATATGTTCAGTGTCTCTTGCTTTTCATGTCCACACAGAGTCTAAGTCATACCCTCAGGGCCTTAATAGGTTGAAAGGTGCAACTCCTGACGGGTATAAACATGCCAAGGCTGATTTACCTTGTGACTTTACTTACTCCAACCTGCTTTCCTCTCAAAGAAAGACACCCGCATATAGGTTGTTTGATTAAATAGATTGGCCATTATCGCCTCTGCACGTTACAATGTGGCAACAATAGTGCACTTGCCTGAAATAACATTCTTTTAACACAAGCTTAGCAAACACCGGCCACAACACAGGCAAAGCTGCGTATAGCCGCGTTGCACAGGGGTATGTCGATCAGAAAGTCTATTTACCAGACAATTGGGTTGCTCATGTAAACCTCCCTTACTGCCGACTGCCGTGGGCCCTGCTTCATTCATTTATACCTCATTTCCCCTGTTTCCAAGCTCCGGTCCCTGAGGTCAACACAAGGAAAAATCTTTTGTTTAAGAGTGGGATTTTTTTCAGTGGTTGTGCAAAGCAATCTCAGTTGTCACTTTTAGGACGTTTGTTCTAGTGGGAGCAGCTAATATCAGATTTATTTGTTTTTTTTTTTTTGTTATCATCCTGGCTACTTAACAGGTTTCATGTCTCTGGGGCAATCAACGTATGGGTAGCCAGTTGTCATGCTTTGTTGCATATAAAGTACAACATGTGACTCTAATAATTAGTTGTTCCTAAAACCAATTATTCAACGTTTGTGAAAATAATGAAATCACAGCCTCTTGTAGAAATGAAAGAAATTTGAATAGTTGTAGTTTACATTCTGTCTGTTGTTCGACAACTCTTCCTAATGCTCTGTTCTCTTTTCTTTCTTTGTCTTTGTTCAATGCAGGTCCCTGTTAGACTGGATGAGATGATATCCCTATGTAGCGGTTGTCATGGCAACTTGTGACTCTCCCCCTATGGTGTCATCGCGGCAGCAGGAACATGGTGGCCAGAGGCTGGACAGTGCTGCTGAGGACAACTCCGTCGTCGCCATGGAGACCACTGTCACCAAAAGCAACAATGCTCACAACAACAGCCAACTGTCACCTGCTGCCAATGGAGAGCCAGAAAACGGCCTTGGAGAGTCTGCTGTGAGCCCACTGAGGTCTGCCCCCACCACTGTCAGTGCAACTATTGACTCTGTACTGGAACAGAGTCGGCGAGAAAGCTTTACTACTGGTAACAAAGGGAGTGTTACCGGGACTTTACCAGGAGTAGGAGGAGGAGCAGCTTTGGGTTCAGACTGTTCAGCCGTTGCCACGTCTCCTGTGGCACCGACAAAGGAGATTCCCTGCAACGAATGTTCTAGTTCCTTCTCCAGTTTACAAAAATACATGGAGCACCACTGCCCCAATGCCCGCCTTCCTACTACAGGAGGTCACGAGGAGAGTGAGGAGGTTGAAGCAATGGTAGGTGATAGTGAAGATGAAGTAGAGCGTGAGGTGGGTGGTGCAGAAATGGGGGAAATGAACAGTGAGGTCGAGATGGAAGACGATAGCGACGTGGAGAACCTGTGCGGCGAGATCATCTACCAGCCCGATGGCTCTGCCTTCATTCTTGAGGACTCCAAAGAGCAGCGTGGCAGCCAGGGGGGGCTCTCCGGGGCTCTCCACTTCAGGGGCCTGCTGTCCCCCCAGACCTTCCCCAGTGTCCAGGCCAGCAGTGGCCAGAGTGGCCTGAGCCCAGTGGGGGATCGGTTGGAGCAGCCAGCTGCACCCATGTCCTTCTACCCCCAGATCATCAACACCTTCCACATCGCCTCATCCCTGGGGAATAAATCCCTAGCGACCGACCACCCCTCCTTCCCAAATACCTCAGCTGGAGGGCTGGCGGGCGCTGGTCCCGTGTTGCACAGTTTCCGTGTCTATGACCTCCGCCACAAGAATGACAAAGACTATCTGACGGCGGATGGTGCAGCCAAAAACTCCTATGTGTCCAAAGATGTCCCCAACAATGTGGACTTGTCCAAGTTCGAGGGCTGTGTGGCCGATGGGCGGCGGAAGCCTGTGCTGATGTGTTTCCTGTGCAAGCTGTCTTTTGGCTACAGCCGTTCCTTTGTGACACACGCTGTCCATGACCACCGTATGACCCTGAATGAGCAGGAGCAGAAGCTGCTGAGCAACAAGCACGTCTCTGCCATCATCCAGGGCATCGGAAAGGACAAAGAACCTCTTATAAGCTTTCTGGAACCAAAAAAACCCCCCAACTCTGTGCTACCCCACTTTCCCGCACCTGCCAACTTCTTAGGGCCAGACACAGGGCTTCGTGGCTTCTGGAACGCTCTCCACAGTAGTGGGGAGAATGCCGACTCCCTTCAGGCAGGCTTTGCCTTTCTGAAAGGCAGTGCCAGCAGCTCCTCCAATGACCAAATCCCAAGAACCCAAACCATGCCAAAGGCTGAGACCAACCCAAACCTCGGGGGAGGGGCTGGTGCCTGCAGAACCTCCAGTGGGAGTTCTGCTTCTACTGCTGCCACTGGTGACAACCTGGAAGGTCGTAACTCTGATAGTGACTGCAAAGGCCATGTTAGAGATGCAAGCGCTTTGCAACGCACTTGGCCGGTAAGCCAGTACCCGCCCATCAAGGTGGAGACCAGTGGAATGGGAGAAGAAAGTCCAGACCAGGAGGAGGACTTATACTCCAATGATGGTGGAGTAGAGATGGAGGCAGATGAGGAGGAGGAGCAGGCCATGACTATGGCTTTGACAGGCCAACGCACCAACAGCACCAGTAGCAAAGATTTCCCTCTCTTAAACCAAAGTATTTCCCCCATTTCCAACAGTATGCTAAAGTTTAACAGTGATAGCAAAGGCGCTGCTTCAACCTCCTCTTCCTCTTTGCCTCCTTGTGAGAAGATGGGGCTGGAGAACAGCCGTCTGTCTGCTGCCCTGGCAGCTGCCAGAGAGAGGGAGAGCAGCAGCGACTCAGCCAGTGAAGCCCTGACAGGGCGGGATGGATCGTCGCCATCCTCTCACCCCCTTGACATGATGATGATGCGCAGAGATGACGAGAGCCCTGGGCCTCTGCATCATCATACCGGAAACCCTGGTACACCTGGTACTCCAGGAACACCTGGTACGCCTGGTCCAGGTGAAGGGTCTCCAGGTAGTGGAGTGGAGTGCCCAAAGTGTGACACAGTCCTGGGATCCTCGCGGTCTTTGGGAGGGCATATGACAATGATGCATTCGCGGAACTCTTGCAAGACGCTGAAGTGTCCCAAGTGTAACTGGCACTACAAGTACCAGCAGACGTTGGATGCCCACATGAAAGAGAAACATCCAGAATCTGGAGGGTCATGTGTGTACTGTCGCACAGGACAGCCTCACCCTCGTTTAGCCAGAGGAGAAAGCTATACCTGTGGATACAAGCCTTTTCGCTGTGAGGTCTGTCAATCTAATTATCCATCATATGGATTTCTATAGATCCATTTTCTTTCTAGCTTTTTAAATATTTTCCTTTTTGGTTTTTTATATCTACCATGCCTCATTGTGTTGAATTTACCCTCACAGGTATGCAACTACTCAACCACGACCAAAGGCAACCTGAGCATCCACATGCAGTCGGACAAGCATCTGAACAACGTACAAACACTCCAGAACGGTGGCAGTGAGGCACAATACAACCACAACCATACCACACCTGTGCCCAGTGCCGCTCTCGGTGGGGGCTGTGGTGCACCTTCACCATCCAAACCCAAACAGAAGCCCACTTGGCGCTGTGAGGTAATCACACAAGCCGAACAAGCATATAGGGCTGTGGTTGCAACACCCAAGGCTGAAAAAGTGAAACAAAGACTACCTTTACCGTTGACTACCTTTATTCTACCTTGTTACCAACAGGTGTGTGACTATGAGACCAACGTGGCACGGAACCTACGAATCCATATGACCAGTGAGAAACACATGCATAACATGATGCTGCTCCAGCAGAACATGAAGCAGATCCAGCACAGCCTCCACCTGGGCCTGGCCCCAGCCGAGGCGGAGCTGTACCAGTACTACCTGGCTCAGAATATGGGCCTGGCAGGTGTAAAACTGGAGAACCCAGCTGGCAGCAGTGGCCCAGACACCCAAATCATGATTAACCCGTTCCAGCTAGATCCTGCGACGGCGGCTGCTCTTGGATCTGGTCTAAGTAAGTGATGCTAAATTAGATATTAAACACAAGGGTACATGTCTTTTCATTTTCTTTTGTATTATTGTTTTCCTAATTTGAAGTTTTCTCTCTCGTGTGATAATGGATGCTGATGTGTTTCATATTTTATCTTTCCTTGTATTTCCTTGCCCTTCCATCTTTTCCTTTAATACTGCCATCCTTTCTACTTTGCCCCCTTGCTGCACCCTCTTCTGTTTCTCTGCTCCTCTTATCTTTGCTCTCATATTGTTCCTCTGTCATTGTCTCCTTTCTTTGACCCCTCTCACTGATTAAAAAATGATTATGAGATGCCACATGAGAATTATTCTTAATCTTTCATTTGTAATTTTCTTAAGTCAGCTTAATCTCTCCCACCCCCCCTCCCTAAAATACACACATTACTCACCGCGGAGAGCGCGCACACACACACACACACACACACACACACACACACACACACACACACACACACACACACACACTCAAACAGCAGGAAGCGGATTCCCGTAGGAGTGAGAGAGATTTAACAATGACCCTGCAGTGTTACACACCCACTCCCTCCTCTAGTGTGGAGGTCACAGCCCAGCCAGCAGTTGTACTCTAAGTGAATTACACTCATAACACACAGTCCCCCAGAGATGGTGATTAGATGTTGTGAGCAGGATATTTATATATTCAAATACTTACACATACACACACAAACGCATACATAGATAAGGGTTGAAAGGAGTGTGTGCGTGTGAGGGATGAACACACGCGCTAACATGCTGATACACACTGGAAAAAAAATATCAGACGCAATGGTTAAATCCTTGTGCTGTGTTGAGACGTTACTGGGGAAAAAAAGACATGATGAGCTTTGGTAGCATGTGAAGAAAGACAATAAAAGGATCAAATGAGAGAGTTAATTACATCTGAATGAATGGCAGATCCATTTTTTGTGTCCAAGGCTGGGTGGGCGGAAGAAGAAACAAAACGCGTGTTAAACATTGATCAGCTTTTAAAGTCTGCGTGTGGATGTGAGAAAAGCCTGAAGCCCTAAAGCCGTTGTCCCACCGTTGCCGAGAGCAGTAATTAAAGCTACCTGATGAGCGAGTTAGCAAGTTGAAAAGGATGATTGTAATTGATCCTGATTCAATCCTATTAGGGTTTTTTATAGACAAGACTTTGTAAGGTGCCCTAGTCTTCTGTGGGGCTTTATTTTATCAAATCCTTTTGTGTGAGAGCGCCTGTATTGAAGACTCACTTCTCTCTCCACACTTAATTTCATTTAATAAAAGGAGCCTTTTCTCTTTCCCTCTGTCCTTTATCCTACTCTTTGCATGTGAACCTTCCATTTGCAGCACCGCTTTGTCTTACCATCGTAACTCTGCATACCGCCAGCCTTCTATCTGACTGTATGTTACGTTATGTCACCAGGGTTTTCTTCTGTTTTCTCCGCAGTGAATAGCGACCTATCGGCGGAGTTGCGTCTCGCCAGCGGTCAACTGATGGCGGACGACCTGTCTCTGGTGTCCTCCGGCGCCATGGGAGGCATGTCCTCCTCAGACCCCTCCCTCTCCTCCCTGTCGCCGCCTATAAATGACCCCTCGCTGTGCCTCTACCAGTGCGCTGTGTGTAACTGCTACTCCACGGACAGCCTGGAGGCTCTCAGCGCCCACGTCAACGCCGAGCGCTCGTTGCCCGAGGAGGAGTGGCGCTGCGTGGTGGGCGACGTCTACCAGTGCAAGCTGTGCAGCTACAACACGCAGCTCAAGGCCAACTTTCAGCTGCACTGCAAGACAGACAAGCACATGCAGAAGCACCAGCTGGTGGCCCACATCAAGGAGGGAGGCAAGGCCAACCAGTGGAGATTAAAGTGTGTGGCCATTGGCAACCCCGTCCACCTCAAGTGCAATGCATGCGACTACTACAGCAACAGCGTGGATAAACTGAGGCTGCATGCCACCAACCAGAGGCATGAGGCTGCCATCCGCCTTTACAAGGTAAAAACATTACTGTTGTTAGTGTCCTGCAGAAACACCGCTTTAAAAACAAACCCGGAGGAACACACACTCGCACACAAGCACAGGCTACGCACGAATGGGAAAACGTTCTTTATTTATTAATGACTTTATGAGAAAAATTAGGAGATAAAAATAAATATGCTACATAATAATAAATAACACTGGTGTACGTCCACTCCCAAGTTCAGATGTTTTTGTTTATACAAATCCGGGTCACATGGGTATAACGTTCCCATGAGAATGGAATGACAGAGATGGAAAAGGTCAGTGTTAGTACCCGGGATGATTTCCATCATGGGTAAATTCCCTGCTTGTGACCAGCTGGCACTACTGTTAGCAGGCTGTTAATTACACACGAGTCACGTAGTGTCAGCGAGTTTGAAATGTTTGTGAGTT
Source organism: Betta splendens (assembly GCF_900634795.4). Taxonomy (NCBI): domain Eukaryota; kingdom Metazoa; phylum Chordata; class Actinopteri; order Anabantiformes; family Osphronemidae; genus Betta; species Betta splendens. The sequence continues at coordinate 15,434,839 of NC_040884.2, read as the reverse complement.
ATGATTGTCTTCAGCTGGCTTTGAGCTTGTTTGGCCATCTGTAAATGATTTCAGAATCTTTCAAGAATTTGTTTTCCTGACAAGAGCGCGGAGCCACATTAACAACTTAGTTATGCATCTACAGTGAAACCACCACAGAACCAGAGTCTATGCATGGTATTAATATTACATATATATATTTTAAATACTAGTAAATAGTCTTATATACATATAGCGTATTATGTCACACACTTACGCATAAACACATTTGTTGACATTTAAAATTTTTCTACACATGCACAGAGCTGTTCCCGTTTGTCAGGTCATAGGTGAAGCCCGAGTCTTTGTCTCAGAGCAGCATGTGTGAACCAGCGCTCGGAGTCCCACCCGAACTCCTCGACCTACAGGACAGGATCAGGTGCATTACATTAATGAGGATTTCTTTACTAGTGAACGCAACGTTTGGCAGTGGGAGGTGTTTGTGTGCATGTGTGTGTGTGTGTGTGTGTGTTGTTACTTAAATGTACAGACAATGTTGACAAGAGGATATAAACAATACGATTGTATCGATTCCTTTGCATTAAGAAGAAAGTAGAAGTCTATGCTTTTACCGTTTTCCTCTTGTCATTTTAGGGGATAATTGAGAAGATACAGAACGGTAGACTTGAATCCTACCCCACTGCCCCACCATTTTATTTGTGTGTGGGTAGGGCCTTCACAATAACCTTGAGCAACTGCATTTATTCGGCAATCTGTGACCGATTCTTACTTAAGTAGATTAAGTGCATCTGCATTCTCAGAGTGATTTAAAGCAGTTGTAGTTGACTTAAACAGGATGTACATATTGACGCTGCAGTGGCTGACATGCTGGCAAAGGCCGGGCTTGGCAAGGGATGAGTTGAAGACATCTGTTCACCGATCGAATTGAAATATAAAATTATAGTTTAATTTCTTTTTCAAACTCCTAATGTTCTTAACACAATGTACTGTAGGGACAACTTGTCTGTCCCCACTAATACGGACGTCCTTTCGTCCAGGGGTCTGCATCGAACTGTAAACTCGGGTGTGTATTTTTACGTATTCTTGTGGGCGAGCAGTGTAGCGTTTGGTCACTTTTGGCAGCTGCATGGAGGTGATTTAATATGAGGCAATGGCCAGATGGGTTACCTTGGCAGCCATTTAATCATGCAAAGAAAGCTATTTTTATCATATGTGATTAAATGTACAAATCCAGGAAGCACAGGCGGAGGAATGACACAAAACAGCTCGTCTGAGCAGACTTTCCTAATTTAGCTCTTATTGTGCTTTTCAAGAAAGTTGCGTAAAACGAGGGAGCCTCCCTTAAGGCTCCCATAAACGTGGGCTCAGCTAAGGCAAGCGAGGGTCATCCCGGTGCCCCCTCTGTGCGCCTGTACACCCCTGGACCTCATCGACCCACCCGCCTACCTCACCGGCCTCAACCAATCTGTTCCACAGATGACGCTTTTAATGCTTCTGGCAGAAACCCCACTATTTTACCCTCGGACATGTGGTAGTAAAGCAGAAAGGAGGGGAGCGAAAGCGTAGAGCGGCAGAGGAAAAAAATTATTCCTTTATTTGACCAGAAAAATACCTCTCCTTTTATATATTGGCAGAGGTGAAAAGCACATGGGGATGGAGGTAGCTTGGCTCGGCGCATAAAAGATCCAAGTGTTGACGACTTTACCATCTGGTTTTTTGGAAACACAGAATATCTTTATGGCATGGGAAACCATTTGAAGATACAAACAAAAAGCATATTCAGGAAATTTTATGGCTGCTTTGTAGCAGCAATGGAGTACTTCTAAAGGGAATTGAGATTTTAAAAGTTTTATTTTTTCCAGACTTTGAAACGGCAAGAGGGAAATGTCATTAGCGGAACACGGACATCAAATCGTCTGGTGTCCAGGGCACAGCAGGTGGCACAGGAAGTCGCAGGCCTTATTTGGAAAACTGCTTATTGGAGTAGAAATGTAGGAAACCAGATATTTGTTTTTACCGCAGCACACTGTATATTTCCATAACAGCTCTCAGGATACGAAACCTGTTAAAAGATCTATACTTGACAAAATAGAATATGTTTTAATATTGCGTCTGCCTGCGCGCAGCGTGTGTGGCGGAGTCCCCATTAAATGGTGTCCTAGCGTAGCGTGTCCGTACTTGGCCTGGCTCGTGTTTAGCTTAACCTTAAGTATGATGATGTATGGCTTCGTTATGATTTTTAATAACAAACATTGGCCTTAATGCACATGGAGATGAGGGTAAATCTGTCAGTGCCATTCATGAGTGCTGCAGGGCCTGGGGGGGGGGCTTTTAGTTTGTACTGAACATGTGTGCATGTCCACAGAGCTTTGAGGTTGAGATCTGGGCTGTGCTTTCCCTTGGGTCATTAGAAGTTGAAAATGTTCATGGTCAGTGTGGCATGGTGAGGGACCACACGTACGCGTTGGCCGTGGCACCTGTTTCTCAGATGGCCCTCCATTCAAACCTTAAACCGTCCCCAGCCGCAGCCTCCGCGCCCATGTCTGTCCGTTTAGCTTTCCATCATAATTCATGTGGAAATGCATGTCCAGGCTCCAGCGCACATGTCCGTATCTCTGGTTTTCTTTTCATTATTTTTCCCCTTTTCCTCCCTCACACTCTCGCTTTGAACTAAAAATCGTAGGCTCATAAAATGCTCAGAATTTACGATAGAGATGGGAGCGATTCGGATGGGATTGGATGTTTAGACGGAGCGCTGTGTTAGTGGAACACACGGAAAATAAGGAGAGACGTATATGAACGTCCCTTTACCCCCATCTAGTCCTGATGCTGTCCCAATGTCCTCCCTGCTCTCTTGTTCTTTCTGTTTCCCCCGGGGAGTTGCAGATAGTCTATCTTTTTACCCATGATCCTCTTGGTAACGCCATGGCTGGGAAAAGAGTGGTGGTGGGGGTGGTGGACTAAACGAGCAGCGAGATGGAAGAAGGGAAGGATGGAAGGAAACGAAGAGGAAGGAGACTGAATTTGCAGATGCATCAAAGAAGTGTCTCCGCTTTTCTCATTTTCATCATCTCCTTTGTATTTTTCTTCTTTTTTCCTTATGCCAAGGGACATTTTTTCTTTCAATTTTCCAACTCTTCTCGCCCTCCCTCACACTTTATTCTCCTCTATCTCCCTGAGATGGAGATGGCTGTGCTTATGCATCAGTGATATTAAGTCTACCGCTGTGCCTTGGCTATTAGCAGGGGTCAACCCTGCCCACACTCATTTGAAAATCAAATGGCCCTATATATATGCAGCCCAAATTATTGGACTGTCATTTGGACTTGTGTGATGGGGAAATGGACAGGAGATTGGCTTCCATTGATTTGCATAAAAAACCATTGTGCTGTTCCTCAGAATAGAAAAGATCTGGGTCTATTTCACATGCATGGCACCATTTATGACACACACACACACACACACACACACACACACACACACACACACACACACACACACACACACACACACACACACACACACACACACACACTATATATATATATATAAATGCATTATAAGTGCATATAGAGGTTGCAAATTACATTCACAGAGGTTCACTTATGTGTAAAGTTATCGCATACACACATGCACCCACTATTGTAGTTTTACCTGCCATTTTCCACTTCAGCCCCTTGCACCAAACATATCACCACGTCCTTGTCGCAGACAAACCTAAAGAGCCCCTATTCTCTTCAAACACACTTTACTATCTGCTACTCAACTGCTTGGTATAGGTTTTCATGCTTTCTCATGGAGATGGATGATGCGGCTGAGGGCGAGTGGATTTGCTTCAGTGTTTACGTCAGTGAGGTCGTCTGTCTGTCTGTATCTTGCTATCTGAGCATTGTTCCTTTGCTCCCCACAGGGCAAAGCGACGCTGTTTAGTAGATCATTCGAATCGTTTCCTTTTTTACCTGCCTGGCCGTCACAATGGAAATCTTTCAAAAGGTCTGGGCGGGTGATGGTTAATTAAAGCATAAAAGCAGGTGTGTGCATGTGTGTGTGTTTGCCAGAGAGATTTGAATAGACCGCTTCTCCTCCTTTCTTTCCTAATAATAAAATCCCTCATAGATATTAATAAGAGTTTCACCAGGCCTTTAACCCCTTAACCAGATGGTCTGCACAGCATCGTGTGTGTGTGTGTGTGTGTGTGTGTGTGTGTGTGTGTGTGTGTGTGTGTGTGTGTGTGTGTGTGTGTGTGTGTGTGTGTGTGTGTGTGTGTGTGTGTGTGTGTGTGTGTGTGTGTGTGTGTGTGTGTGTGTGTGTGTGTGTGTGTGCGTGTGTCCAGCTTTGGCCCAACTCTTGACTGACACTCTACTATGTAATGCTTAATTACCCCGGCCAGCCTGCCTCCTTTCTGAAGAGGTCCAGGCTGTGATGGTAGATGACCCCTCCCCTCCCACCAAGTCACGGGCAGTGCTGGGTTTCTCATATTAACAATGTGACACTCCTCATACCCATTTTCAACTCTCCCTGGGCTGTGGGCCTTTTGGGACTGGTCAGACCAGGACGGGGCTGGGCTGGAGGGGCTGGGTCTTGGAGACCAGGGGGGGAGTGTCTTGGAGACCAGCGGAAGGAAGGGAATATTTCTAGGATGTGGGAACAAAGGAACTGGAAAGCGTTATCTCTTTTTCCCCTTGGCTCATCTGAACTCTTGCCCCTTGACTATATATTCATCCTAACACCCCTCATCCTCTTTCTCTTGTTACTCACTTGTCCCCAAGCTTTTTTCTTTTTTTTGACCATCCTGTTGGGACAAAGATAAGAAAGTGTTTAACAAAAAATAATTGCAGAAGTACATAATCTCAAATACCATCTCTGGTGGCATGTTGACATCATTTTTGATAAGCGTAAATGATCAGAGCTGCTGTGGACAGATCACACAGCGAGAGCAGATTTAACTTTTATTTTGAAACCGCCTCACATTAAACATGGGCCTAATCTTTAATAGTAAATGTCAAAAGGTTTCAGTCGTGTTATAAATGTATGTGTCAGTTAAAGGTGCTCTGTTTTGGAAAAACTTTAACGGGTTACATCAGCTTGAAAAATGGTACTGAGATGGCGCCATCACACTTTTCTCCTCATGAAGCTATCAGGATATTGATATGGACAAAGTTGAACTGAAATACTCCTCAGCGCCCTTCCAGATCAATAATTGATCGATTGGAGGTAATTGTGCCTCCCTTGGAACGGTCCCAAGTCTCTCTCACTTTCTCTTTCTTTCTCACACCCTCTCTGTCATTATCAGCATGTGGCCCAGTATTCAGCATTTCAGCATTCCAGCTGTAATTGATTTTAACCATTAGGTGCTCAGTGAATAGATAAGTAGTGGGAGATATTCGATTATATGGTGACGGGGGAAAAAGGATTGAGGGATGTTGTCAGAGAGCTAGAGAAAGACAGACCGACCCGTCCCTCTGTCTGCCCCGTCTCTACCACTGGCCTTCCATCCTTGGCGCGGCACAATACCGCTGACCTCCTGTGAGTTCAAGCAGCTTAGTTTCTACGAAGTAATCCCTAATGCTTTGAAATAGACCTGATAGAAAGCTCACTTACTTGTTCGGGATTAATGTGGGTTGTGGATGTGGAGTCTGGTGGGGAATCAAGGGGTTTGAGTTTTCAGGACACGTTTAGTTAAGTTAACGAGTTAGAGTCATCACGTTTAGCTCTAATTGCTGATCGAAGAGTGTGTTTTTAAAAGCATCTCGCCCTTTATTGGCGACGGGATAAGAGACTTGCAGCCTTGTATAATGTCAGCCACCATACATTAATGTGCCACCCTTCCCTGTTGCTTGTGTTTAGATGTACTATGCTGGTGGCCGGAACACTATTATTCCCTTTCAGTCGCTGCCCGTCCCCTAGGGGAGGCCATTTTAAATCTCAGTGCAGCCGAGGGTGGTATTGCTTTCCGACTGTTTTCTGAAGATATGTCTGATTTTCCTTTTTTATTCGCGCTCTCTCCTTTCGCCTCTTTTCCTCATTCTGGCAGGAGTGTTGGGTACGACCAGCGGTAGGGGTGGACGGGGGAGTGGTGGGGGAACAAAGGCAAACATTTGAGTAATCTTCAAAGAGCCCATTGGTATGTTGAGTGGACACTGGTATGCGGACTGAGGCTGAGGCTTTTTCAGGGGAAAACAATATCCTTCCTTTAGACAGCCAGGAGTCCGGGCAAACATTACCAGCCAGGCGACTCTGCCGAGTGCTGCTGCCGCTATCAGCTTACCCCCCCCCTCCACCAAACCCCGCCTTCATTTTGGTTCGTGCTGCAGCTTCTGCGCTGTTGCAGGGCTCATCGTGATGTTGAAAGTCCGTGGCCTGCGTTGGTATGACGTGTCTCGAATGGTTATCTCCGTGTGCCAGGAAGCAGTCCCTAGTTAAATGTTTGACTTTTGATATACAGGGAGTAAAAGTACACAGAAAGGGAGCAACTCAGACCCCCCCCCCCCCCCCCCCCCTCCAAAAAAAGAAAGTAGGGAGGGATCAAGTGTGCCGTCTTGTAGGTCAACTGCGAGGCATTTGATTTCCTGTGGCAATATGCAAAACAGCCCAGCTGAAGAGGCGCCTTCATTGTGCGTTCCCTGGCAGAGGTACCACTCCACTGTGTGCACACACAACACACACACACACAGTTTAACACAGCTTGTGCACAACAAGTCACACTGTCACATTGTTTACTAGGATTAAGCTTCCAGTCTGGCCTTTAAACCCAGTGCGTCGAAATAAAACACTTCTGCCTGAGGAAGGAGATCTTGTACCATTATATGTTACAGTATGTGATTCTATATAAGAGTTTGTATGTGTTAGTGAGAGAATAGTGGGACCGTGCCCACATGCAGCCAACCCGGCTCCTAGAAGAAAGAAGCACACATCCTGCCATTTTGGGGCAGGTTTAAAATGAACTCCTTTTGTCCAGTAATCACCAGCCATTTTCTCACGAGGATCCACCCCAGGGATAATTTCTCCCATTTCTCTGTCATTAGCAGAGCCTGGTATTAGGCATGTGTTTTATTCCCTGTACCTTTTGTTTTGTGCTAAGTGAAACCATGCGACAGAGTACGGGTTAACTGGAAAACAATACTCCCCTTCACAGGCTCAGGAATGTGTAATTAATGATTTGAACCCGACTACGCTCGTCTAGATTCTTCCCTGTCATTTTCCCCTCGTTCCATCTCTCTTCCTTTTGTTCTGTCTGCTGCAAAATCTCCGTCTCGCTCCCTCTCAGTCTATCGGTTACGTTCTCTAACTGTACAAACTTTTGTCTGTCATTTTTTAGCACGTCTTCATCATGAACAGAATGAAGAAAAACAAACTTGGCAAACTTGATGTTTCTCTGAGCGTTAAAATAATTTTCCGTTCTCTATTCGTTTTAGTTTTAGTTAAATATGACATCAGTGTATTACAAAAGTCTTTGATGCTACCAGCCAGACTTTCAACTGCTTTATTTTTGTTTTTCCTCCTCATTTTTCTTAGATGTCTGTCAATTAGGCTTTGCTTTGATTTCCCCAAAGCGTCTTTGGATGTTGGTAAAAATGGAAAGTGATGAAGCCTACCCAAAAGCATGTTAACATTTCCGCAGAATCCCTCCCCACTTGCACAATACTGGAAAAAAGATAATCCCACATGTTAACATTTCAATGATCTTGATCTCAGCATTTTACAATGTCTGTCTCATTGTGAGTCGATGGAAAAGACAGGGGCAGGGTGGTTTAGGTAAATGGGGAGGTCTGGTCAGTCTCACCTGGCGGCGATGAGACGAGCGGGGGCTTTTAGACCCTAATGGGATAAGGTCAGGATGGCTAATAGGGAGTAAGTGGCTGAACCATGCTGTCTAAGTCTAATGCTAATGTAAATAGTGATCCATTTCCATGGGGGTGGAGGTGAGCTGGCTTTTAAGACACCTAACACACATACACACATTTATAGAGCAGTAAGTAACATTTGTGCTTGTGGCTCTGTCTTCTAAAATCTGTCATTCCTAGCTGCTGGGTCAGTATAATGTAAAATATATGGCAACTGTGCTTAGAGACGCAAAAAAAGGTATTTCCAAGACTAGAAGAAATGGTCCATGTTGCAAATCAGCAGGGATTTATTTTCCGTGTTTCTTTGCTTCGGTATGCATTGTGTGTGTGTGCGTGCGCGTGTGTGTAAAAACAACACAGTAAGAAATAGACAGATAGAAGTTTTTTTCCAGGAGAGGGCCCATAGGTCAGGAAGCTGTGAACTCCAGAGTGACCCTTGCTCCAGATGTCGGATACACTTACATCACTGCTTTAGTTGTTGGTTTGTGTAGATGCATGGAAATTAGAAATAAACTGGACATTGGAGTTCTCAGTGTCCGGTGACTGTTTCTCTAAAGCAACAAGGAAAAGGTAGACAAGACGTTTGAAGGGGAGAGAACGAATAAAGCAGCTGATAGCATGGAAGGAGGAAGAGCGGGAGAGAGCTAGCATGAAAGCCTCATTGTGATAATTCATTTATTTGACTTGGCGGCCATTATGTGAGGGATGCTTATTATTGCTGGGAGACCTAAGCAGAGCTCGCCCACCTCATGGACTGGCCCCAGAGCTGTGATCACATGTGACCAAACAGCACAGGCAATTTAGCTCAAGAAAATATCATTTCTTTTTTGTTTTTTTTTTGTATTTTTGGAATTGAGAGGCTTTGTAGTAAAGACAGGATGGGTGGGGTATTTCTCCCGGATTGTTTCACAACTCCAGCATCTTCAGATCACACATAGTGGCCTTGTTGGGAGGGGTGAGGGTCTATCTGTGCACATGTGCCCACTCAGCATTTATGTTTTTTATATATCTTGTATTTGCATATTTGTTTTTGTGCACGGCTGCACTGAAGCTGCTCCTCCACGCGCCACACGCGCTGCCCTTCATCTGCGGAAGCAAGGCAGCACATGCCCGGGCCCTCAGCCTGTCGTTCCAGCAGCGCCGTCTGCGAGCCACTCCAATGGCAGTGATCTTGCATTACATCTATGTTTTGAGGGCTGAGCGGCGGTTAGCAGTAACATGTGTTAGGGAGGTGGTAGCACTGATGGAATTCCGCACTTGGCAGCCATCCAGGCTGCGCTGGTATGTGTTTAAAATACTTTCAAGGAACAAAACACGCTTTTGTTATTTGCTGGGCCAAGTGGGGCTGTTTTTGTCTACTGTGTCCCCTAGGGGCCCAGGGGATAGCACCGGAAGATGGGGACATTCCAATAGAGAAGGTGTACCCAACAACAACCCCTCCCCCCACCCTTGAAAAGTCATAGAGGGTTTTTTTTCCTTGAGCGGACACCAACAGAACCAGATAGATTATACATATAAAACATGTACACACATGCTCTGACACACGTAGTTATTAATACACAGCTGCCGTGGCTCTTGTGTTCAGTATGTGTTCATTAGCTGCCTGCTTCTACATTTACTGACGGGAAATAGTAATGTTTCCACTGAACAGTCTAATTTGTCATTTGGTTACGGAGGTAAACACGACCCCACTGCTTTACTCCGAAATATTTTTGTCACTTTATTTATGTACACACACAATCACAGGGGAAGGCAAAGATGAGCGCGCAGTTGAAATTATAAACAGACACAAAAACACACTTGTGAGGTAAAATTTAAAAAAGAAAAAAAAAAAGTGGAGTCAAAATTACCAATGCAGAAACGCAGCAAACACAAATAGTGAGAGGGAAAAGAAGAAGCGAAACGCTGGAATTATACCCACACCCACCCACCTACACACGCGTTCACACACACACACACACACTTCAACGTACGTGTACAAGCACAGGGAGATGAAAGAAGTTGTGAGACGATGCCTTTTGCCGTGCCTTATTAAGAATTCAGTTAATGAGGCAGCTTTGTCACCGCAGATAGAACAAATGAATATGAGACAACACCGCTGCTATCCTCCCCACGAAATCCAGGGACGAGTGGAGGGGAGGTGTGTGTGTGCTCGTGTTTGTGTGTGAAAGGTGTTTTGTCATTTTATTCTGCATAATGAATGCAGCCCTCTGTCATCCTCACCCACACACACACGTACACGAACACACGTAGAAGCAGAAAACCACTACACAAGGGAGCTTCCCTTACCTGCCAAATTGACTTTCTCCTCTCCCCTCAATACAACTCCCTTTGTGTGTGTGTGTGCGTGTGTGTGTGTGTGCGCGTGTGTGCGTGCGTGTGTGTGTGTGTGTGTGTGTCATTGAGAGAGCTGACTGTGTTGTGTTTTTGACAGGTAAACAGGAAGTCCCGAGTGTTGTAATTTGCATTCTGCGTGTTTAGGGCTGTGTATGCGCCTCCTCCCCCATCCAGAGATGTCACGTTTAGGTCCACCGAGGGAGAGCTGTTTAGCTCATTTTGATTGGCCCACGGGGAGCGCTAGCTTATTTGGTTGTTTGCCAAACACTAATCCCCAACAATTAACCACCAGACACTCTGGAGAGGTGCCATATTGACAACGATGGGCCTTTTTGCCAGGCTGCACACAACATGTAGCGGATAAGACAAAAGCATGCTGTATGTACCACACACACACACACACACACACACACACACACACACACACACACACACACACACACACACACACACACACTGAATCAGCCGTGGCATAAATTACATCCACGTTTCAAGCGGGGCAACAGAGGCGCAAACCCAGGAGCAGGAACAGTATGTTTGTGTGTTTGAATATGCATTACACAGCCCACGCCTGGCAGGAGTCAAAGTGCTGCTTTAAACGTTCATAAATCATGGATGTTCTGGCCTGTGATCACCAGACCGCCTGCGTTTCAGGCCTGCAGAGCGCCAGAGAGCGACAGACAGCCCTCTAGTTTAGGTCTTAAACAAACCCTCTGGAATGTGCTGATGGGGAGAGAATTAATATTAGGTCTAAACCTATCTGGCAGCTGGTTCGACCCAAAGTATATCATCCAGCTCCTCTCAGCTGAAGCCTCATATCCTAAAAACAAATAGTTGGTACAAGGATGTAGCCCGTTTCAGGCCCGTAGTTGGATTTACATGAACATCTAAGTTTCCAACCAGTACAATTAGCTTAATGGCCGTGTCATTAGGATTCAAGGCTGATTCGAGCGAGACCCTTTTCTCCTGATAGGACTTTTGCGTCTCGCGGCTTTGTTCACTTACCAAGCGCACGCTTTGCCACATTCCCAGTGAGTTTTCTCCCGTGGCGGTTGTTAACGTAATACTGAAGGTTGTCACTGGAGACAGGAGAGGCCTCGTTTGATTACGATTTTATTTCTCTCATTTTGAAGGGCTGCTTTTGGTTCCAATTCAGTTATGAGTATTCCTCATTTCTATCAGAATGGTCGTGAAATAAAGGATATTGGAGCAGAGTCCAGACACAATTGAATTGAGAATGAACAAACACCGCAGGGCGGTGAAAGGCATTCTTGTTTTTGTGCTGTAGCAGTAATGATTGATGGGCCCCTGAATGACAGTGGGGAGGGATGGAAGTACAGAAGCTGTAGCGTAAGGCGTGATTGTGGAAGGCCACTAACAAGGACCCGGACGAAACAGTAAGACTTTACGGGAAATAAACAAACCTGGCACCCAAAAGGCGTGTATTTGCGTTAAATGGCACGAACTCCCACCTGCTTGTGTGTGCAGTTTTGCGTCCACCTCCACGAGCACACACGCGTGTGCGCGGTTTCCACGGTAAGGCCCGGCAGCTCATTGCTACTACGAGGGAGGGTGGGGACGGAAGAAAAGAAGCAAAGAGAGAGAGAGAGAGAGAGAGAAGGAGCGAGGGAGGCCTCCTTTCACAGAGAAACAAAGATAGCTGTAATTAATGGCCCTGAGCTCTGGACTAGGGGAGCTTTCTTCTGACAACTCCAACTTAATTAAAACTTAAGACTTCTGAAAGGGCCTCTGACTGTGAGGGGACGTCCCACCGTCTCGTGAGAAAAACCTTGGAAGATTTCCTACAAAAGAAAGAAAAAGAGAGACAGAAAGAAAAGATGTGTTAGCGGCTGTAGCTATGTTGCTAATCCCTGTTTGTCAAAGGAAGGAGGGGGGGGTTGGAGCTCGCTCACCTACAGCTAACCGCCCACCCCCCCCCACTCCCCTCCCACACACTTGCTCGCGATCCAAGAACGCTCTGGAGAAAATATTACCTTTTCACGGGCTTCAGGGATGAAACCTCTTCCTGTCGCTGACGTGACAGACAATGTAGGGTCTGCATGCGCACACACCATTATGTGTATTAATTCATGCATAGAACTCTGCACCTGTTTCTCACATGGCCTGTATGAATAAATCTTAACAAAGCATAAACTAACCTTTGTGAGCCACCTCTGTCTCTCTCCCTCGCCCTTGCTCTCTTTTCCTCTCCGTCTTTTCTTTCCCTCCCTCTCCTCCCTCCAGAGAGGATCAGATAATAAAAGCTTGGCCTGGTCTTTTGTTTTTGTGCATTGTTCATTAGCCCAGCAGCAACAACAGAGGCACACTTGATATGCTTGGCTTGACTGGGTGTATGGGAGCAGGGCAAGGTGGGATGGGGGGCTGTGCACGCCGGCGCGCGCGTTTGCGTGCACGCACACACGAGGGGCAGGGCGAGAGGCAGGGGGTGGCTTTGCATGGCTGCCGTGCCATTAAACAGGCAACTGAAAATTAGGGGCTTGCAACTGACGTTGAATGAGAAGCCCCTGCAGCTGCTGACAATGACGGGAGCTGGAGAGGCTGCATGATTGGGACGGAACCGTGGCCAATGTAACCTTTTTGTGACTTGTAGTGAGTTTTTAATCTTTCCATCACCTTAAACTATCTGCTGTGAATGTGGCGGCCGCAAACAGCTGATGAACCAACTAACTAGGATGTAATTCATTGCTTATTTGAAGGCAGGGAAACGATGGGTGGTGGATGTCTTTTCTACCCAAACCGAGAATAAGGATTTTACAGCCAATTCCCAGTTGTTGCACTAAATTACCAGATAACTTCGCGACACAGCAGTTAGCGAGAACCCCGACACAACAGAGTCGAAGCAGCTGCCGCAGCGGTCCCCCCACCCCCCCCCACCCCCGTCTAACATCTGCGCTCTGCTGTCGTCCGTCCACAGCACTTACAGAAGCAGGACGGCGCGTACGGCCCGGAGTCGTGCGTCTACTACTGCACGCTGTGCGACTACTCCACCAAGGCCCGCCTCAACATGGTGCAGCACGCCCGCTCGGCCCGCCACCAGCAGACCGAGGGGCTGAGGAAGCTCCAGCTCCACCAGCAAGGCCTGGGAGGGGACGAGGACGCGCTGAGCCTCCACGAGCTGTTCCACGTCAAGGAGAGTCCCAACCAAGGTCTGTTGTTGCTTATTTACGTTATGCAGTGAACTCAGTTTTTTATGGCCACATACGCACCGATGTTTACTTCACTGCTTCTGTTCCCTCGTTTCTGATTCTCTGAAGTCTGATCCATCCTTCTTAACTGCTCTCCCGTTCTTGCCCCACTTCTCTTTATTCTGTCAAGCCTCCCTCCCTCCCTCTTTCCTCTGGCCTTCATATCCAGATCACGTCTCTCGATACAGACCCGTCCATTCCTCCTAATCTCTCCAAAATGAGCATACTGTTCCTATTAGGCTGCTGCACTTATATCTGCAACACACACGCACACGGTGTCCGTGCGCAGGGACATCCCAGGCAGGCAAGCAGTCGGCTTATGAAATTTCACCTTGAGAGGATCTCATAGTGAAAATGCCTGTACACACATACGTTTCTCACACACACACGCACACACACATACACACACACACGCACACGCACATACACACACGCACACAAACGTATGCTATGGCTACACAGTTTCTCCCTGGAGTGAGCTTTCATTTCCTTTCTCATGACCAAAGCAATTTGGCTTTCATTTAAGAGTCTCCGTCCTGCCAGCAGCTAATAAGTGTAACAGAACTGTAAAACATTGAGAGAGACAAAAAAAAAAAAAAGAAAAGATTAATCGTTTTTCTTTGAGTGGGGGTTGGATGGTTGGTGAGGGGTTGCAGGGTGTAAGGGGAGGGGGCTGTGCTGTAATTTAAACCAGAAGACGAAGAGTCAGGGTCCATTATTTAGTCATCCCTATGTTAATGCTGCCGGGAGAAAATGAGCGCTTAACTTGTTTTTGCTTTGCTTGACCTGAAGGAGCGGGGTGGGGGTGGAGATGGGGGGGTTACAGGTTTTGAATAGCATTCCAGCATAGCATTAGTCCATACATCCATCTTTGTGTGTGTGTGTGCGTGTGTGTGTGTTTCTATGAATGTCTGCTCCCCAAAGTGTCCTGTTTATACTGTACATGTACTCCCAAAACAGATGGGGGCCCATGCGCTTAGAAACATATGTGAATCCCAACACGCACACGCATGCACACGAACAGAAGAAGAGCTCCCAATCCTGAAATGGAGCCCGTTGCCGGTGTACATTTGGCTTTAATTACACGCGGATCAAAGTTTCGCTGAGGTTTGGGGGGGGGTGCAGTAGAAAAAGCGTGCTTAGATAAATCATTACCGTAGATTTGAACATCGCCCCCCTCACCACCCCACCCGTCCACTCCTCCTATCTCCCTCTCCTGCTCTCGTTTTATGCCTCTCTCTCTCTCCTTTTTTGTCCAACTTTCTCCATCTCCCACTCTCTCCCCGCTGCTCCTGTCTGTTTTTTCATCAAGAGCACCAGCCGCGGCTACAAACCTTTTTTTTCCCCCTCTCTCTCTCTCCTTTTTTTAAAAAATCAGCACAACCTGGTTTTAAAACTGTCAAAAGCAATACTTGCCCGCTGCACCTATTTCAAATGTTCCACTCTTTAAAAAAACACTCCCCGTTTGTTGCCTGGACCGTCGTTTTATACGTTGGCTTTCGAATTTCCACCAGGAAGCAAGTGCGCAGCTTCGGGCGGACGCTGGCAGCATCCAAAATGCTAAGCCGCTTTGTTGGATGCCCTCTCGGTGCCCGCGCTGCGTAGGTTTCAGGGAACAACGGTATTCTTTCACAAGGTACGGGTGAGCGTTTCGCAGGGACCTCCTCGTCGGCGTTTGGCGAGAGCGGGCGCGTGTCAACCGGAGATCAAACGCCTCCAAAAGCTAACGTAATAAATAAAGTGTCGCTTTGCTTTATGGCGCCGTATTTAATTCTTTATGCGTGTGTTATTCCGAGCTTAACCCCTTTGTTTTTCAGATTAAACCGCACATGGGCCGCGTGTTATCTCGGCGCCAGTGCAATTCGGCCGCCTCGCGCTGCGGCGGTGATAGATGACGTGAGCGGCCGCGCCGACGGAAAAGCCTCTGTAGTAGGCAACATTTCCAAAGGCCTCGGTTCAAGCGGCCGCTGTTTGTGTTTACGCGCACATGTATGCGCGCCGCTCGTTTTCGGGGGGCTACAACTCCTGACTCGAGCACTTTCTGCTCATTAGAGACTGGTATGAAAAAGATTAATTTAAGTGCTGACCGGTATCTTTCTCTTAAAGCCCTGGACCTGGCACGGAGCCAGATAATTATAGGCCCATTTGGGAATAAGAGTTCTAATACTCTGGACTTTATGTACATGTGAATGGCTTTCATTAAACAATTTTGATGCTGATTTTATGGCCTAATTAAGGGTACAGTGCTGCAGAGATGCCCTGCTAGAATGTAGGTGTTTGGAACAAAGCGCACAAACACCACTCGCAGTGTGTGTGTGTGTCCATGCACGTGTTTGCCTCTGTATGTTTTCACTGTGCCTTCTACTTTAGTCAGTAATTCCCCAAACCCGGGCCCAGTCGCCTCATCCTTTGCTCCCGGTAAACACCTCTGTGAAGTGAGCGAGCTGTGTGCTCATATCGACGGCTCCAACTTTCACCGACTGCACAGTCCAGAAAAAAAAAAAGAGAGAGAGAAAAACTTCTTACCGCGATCTCTTCAGCGCTGTCCTTCAGAGACAAAAGGCCCACTGTGCCAGCGCTGCTGAGATAAATCGTCCCTCTCTGTGCACAATTAGAAGTGTTAAAGAAAATTGAGTTTATAAAAAATGCCAGTTTGCATCAGAGGAGTAAACATAAATGAATTGCCTCTCAGCGTGGAGGACTTGGAGGCCCTTTTGCTTTGAGGGTCGTCCAAAAGTTGTTAGGGAAATTAGATTTTTTGTGCTCTTCTCCGCTCCGTAATGAAGTTACGCCCTGAATAGAGCTGTTTAGTACAATTCGAGCAGAAGAAGAAAAATATGACAGATTACAAATCATGGGTGTTCCATCATCGATTTCATCATTTGAACAATTTGTGAAGTTGGAGTCTTGGAGGCATTAACAGACTCTGAAGTTCAGTTTTTACAGCGATTCGTGCTTTTTTTTTTTTTTTTCCTGACTGTTTCTCTGTTGCCACCTCTGTCTCAACAGTACGACCATTTGTTTAGTCGCGGAGAAGCCGAGAGGAGGTGCGTGTACGAGTGTTTTGCTGTGTGCCTCCTTGCCCATTAGCCCTGTGCTTCATCACGTGTAAAGCTCCTCATAAGCCAGACCGAGCAGAAACACTGGGGCCTTTTCTGCATACTTTGCTTTCTGTCATTTTTCCCTTTCGCTCTCTGTGTCCCTCACAGAAAAGGAGAAGGGAGATGGGATCTTATGGAGGTAATTATTTCTGAGAGCCCGGCTTGTCATCCATCCCTCCACCACCATCTCTATGCCTCTATGCCCCCCCCCCCCACTACCACATGCATTAAAGAGGGAGGGAGAGGACCCTCTTTGTCTGAGTCCTCCTTTTAAACAAAAGACCTCTTCTGACTTAGAGAGCCCAACAACACTTTTATCCCCTTTGTGTACGTGCGTGCGTGCGCGCGTGCACGACGCACAATCTTTTGTTTTGTCTGAGCGATAAGGTTCTGGGACATTTTTCGGTCCTGGTCAAATTAGCGTAGCTGTTCTAACCATTTATGGTGAAGCTGTGGGCTAAAAACCGAGCCTAATGGACACTTAGTATCCCCCGTATGTGCTGTATGTGCTGCCTATGGATGCATGTGTCCGTGTGTGCATCCAACAGGAAGTGATGGAGCGCGGGCAGAGAGCAAGCGCGTCGTCTCGCCTGGGGACGGCAAACCCCACCCAATCGCTTTGCCCGAACACAAAACGCACAATAAACCGTCTTTCGATGTAACGATGCTGCGACTCTTTCACGGTCTTCACTCCCTCCTCACTTCCTCCACTGCATCATTCTATCCATTTTTTTTATTCCCCCCCTCTGGGTGGTGGCAGCGGTTTCACCATTCCAGTGGTTCGCAAGCAGGTCTCTCCTCAGACAGGAGTCTGTTTCTAGGGTTTGTGTCAGTAATTTGTGGCCATTATATAAACCTCTCGCGGACGGCTGGAGGAGTGAGAGAAAGGATGCAACACACACCCAGTCATAGCCAACCGCTAAAGTTAGTGCAGTGGTTTTGTTTTTTTAAGTCAGGATACAGTAGGTGAGACCAGTCGTCTGGCTCTTCAGGAGATTCGTCCGTTAGATATTTATGTTTAGAAATATGTTACCAGGTTGAGGCCGCTGATTATATGGCACATGGATTTAGTTACACGCAGCTGATTACTTACAGTTTCTAAATTATTTGTGGCTTTTTCCCTCATATGCTGTCAGACAGGAAGTTGCGTACATATAAGGCAAAGTCCGCAGCTTTTGCTCAGGATGGCTTCATTCCGCGCATAATAAAAAACTGGGAATGTTATTTTATGTGCCCAACATGAGTAAAAGCAGTTCCTGGGGAGAACTATTCTGATGAGAGTGATGTGATTTTACCCAGGAGGGTTTTTGAGCAAGTATGTAGTTTTTTTATGGCTGTGCAATTGGTGGGAGACAGTATGCTGCCTTTTAAATCATTTGTCAAATCAAAATAAGACACATTCATATATGTATATTATTATATTTTCGGCAAGTAGCAATTTACCCCAAATTTCCCAAAACCATATTCTCTATGGCTGAGGGAGTAAAAGATGTGGTCATTTTTTGAATAATTCCATCCAAGCGAATTATAATTACTTTGCGGTCTGTGTGTGCGCATAGAAAAAAAGGGCAGTAAGCTGACTTGCGCCCCCAAAAAAAAAAAAAAAAGAGCAACGTTCACCATAAACTATTTTTGAAATGGTGTGCCGGGGCAGTATGGGCTCAGGCCGATTGTTTTTCTTTGAGTTGAGCAGCTCTTTGGTGGAGGGGTATTACCCGGTCCAAATTGTTCCCTCATGTTTTCCGCCAAGGTTCTGTGCCCACCACACTGACAGTTATAATTTGCAGAAATTGCTCTGATTATCTGAATTAGCATACCTGACCAATGCCACATTAGTCTTATTTACAACACAAAGCTGTGGGGCTCTGAGGACGCATACTAAATATGACTTAACCCTTTGAAGAGGGGCCTGGCGTCACACGGCCGCCGAGGACGTCTTTCACGTCTGTGGTATCACAAAGGGCTTAGGGCCCTGCTCCATATGGAGCCTAAAGGTCCCGAAACAGGAAGTGGCGAATGTAAAGTCCAAGGACCTTATTGAAATCAAAGGGTTATGGCATAGTTTCCCTTTCTCTCAGTTTCTTCCTTTGTTGAATAATTTTTTTCTTGTCCCCATATTCACCCTCCTTCCTGCGCTCACCCCGTGCTCTTCTTTATTTTCTTCTTCACCTACATTCTTTTCTCTCCTCAATCCCCTCATACACCCTCTGTCCACTGACTCTTAACCACAGATGGACAAAACAATGGGTGGTGTCACATAGCATTAAGACAAACAATCTGCTGACGGGAGGAGGGCTGCGTGGAGCCAGAGCCGCGGTAACCAGGCAATGCGCTGGCCGGGCCCAAGCAGCCGCTAATCTCAAACCTCCGATGATACAATTCACAGATGGGGCGTTTAAGGCGGCCTCCGTGTGCACACACTCGCACAAAGCGAGGAAAAAGTAGAAACGTTACATTAGAAGGTAGAAAATCCCCCCCTGCCCCACTGTTGTGTGTTTTCTTTACCTCATCCGTCAGTGGGAGGTATAGAATTGATAGCAGCTATTGATTGCCTATAGCCAAGTCTAATCATCGCTAACCGGAGGAAGCTTTGCTGCTGTAGTAGCTGTCAGGGGCCTGTTGTGAGTGAGTGTGTGTCTATGCGGCCCTCCAGCAGTGCAGCAGCCCTCGTTTGCCCGCGGTGGGCTGACGGCCTGAAAGCGAGGCCGCACATGCAAAAATCATTCCGGACACCGCTCCTCTTTCCCCAAAACGTGAGGCAAACGCACGTTGTGTTTGCATAAAAAGACACACGGCGAGTTTCACCTGCCCAGCTTATGTGAATAAGACCCATCTCCCATTCTCTCCCTTTCTTCATCTCTCTAATAGGAAATTTGAGCACACTGCACGAGATTAAAGCAGAGAATCAATGCCTTGTGAGCAATCATTTCCAGACAAATCTCTTTCATCTTCCACCCCCCCCCCACCCCCCTCGCTCCCCCCTCGTTCCCTCGTTCATTCCCTCTCCCACCTCCTAATGCTAACAGGGGGTCCCGTGTCATGACATCCCTTTTGCTTTTATCATG
Source organism: Betta splendens (assembly GCF_900634795.4). Lineage (NCBI taxonomy): Eukaryota > Metazoa > Chordata > Actinopteri > Anabantiformes > Osphronemidae > Betta > Betta splendens. Next base: position 15,415,307 of record NC_040884.2, on the reverse strand, counting down.
TACTAATAACACTCTGAAAATAGAGAGAGAGAGAGGAATGTGACAGAGAGAGGGAAGAGGATGCAGGGGAATAAAGCGAACAAGAAATGGATAGACTGATAAAAATCCGCTGAATGAGCCGGGGTCTTGATTTGTGCTTTGATGTAGACGTCTTTGTGCAAATCAGACAAATATGCCCACTCTTCTTCGCCATTTTCCACGAAGGATGGAAGGAAGGCAAGAAAAGAGTGACAAGTTAATTTAGGCATATACGGTTTTATCAAATTTTGGGCACTTAAAAGTGCGACAAGGAGACAGAGCAGTGTCGCATAAAAGTGCAGTAAATGACGGCCTGTGCAAAAAGCGCTTAAGTCAGACGAAATGCAACGTACATGCAGAAAACACACTGGTGTTTCTGCTTGATTGGGCCCTCAAGGTGCTCTGCACATGATGGTGAACTGGGCTAATGGTTAGGGACGGACACACACACACACACACACACACACACACACACACACACACACACACCTTGGCTGGGCTTTTGTTTCAAAAGCAGGTTAATGGGGAGTGAGGAAGAGGAGCGTTGCAATTTTCTGCTCTTTAGGCGCCAGAGAATTCTCTTCAGTGTAAGAGAGACCAGACTCTCAGCGTAATAGGCATTTTACACCCTCATCACCCCTTGCGCAAAACACGCGCACACACACACACACACACACACACACACACACACACACACACACACACACACACACACACACACACACACACACACACAGGCGCAACACAACCAGGAACACGCACTCACCAGAAACGTGTGGGAGTGTAATAGGAATTCTATGGTGTGTATTGACGGTCCCCAGAGTGCCAGTAAGTGTTAGACATGCATAGAGTCTGCAATGAGACAATCAGCATGCTGAAATTGAAACCTTGTCTGGAGTCACACAGGAGAGGAGAGGAGGGCAAGGAGCAGAGGAGGCACGGAGGAGAGGAACGAGGAGACCATTAAATAAAAAAAGAAAAAGAGCAGAGGAGAGGTGATGGGAGCACAGATGGTAGGAGAGGAGAGGATGGTGGAGCGGAATGAGAAGAGAGGAGAGACAGAGGGAGAGGAAATAGGAACTGATGTTTGTTTAATTGCCTCATAAGTGATGACAAAGATAATTATGTCGGTGGGGAGGAAAAAAAAGCGGCGCTCATCCCGGGCAGGGCCAGTGAGCAGCTGTATCTGTTTGTGTACGTGTATGCATGCGTCTCCCTGTCGCTTTCTATAGCCCCATCAACTGCTGTCCCCTCCAGCCACATTAAGTATAGGACGCAATTAAAGCATAACGGTTTGTGTCATATCAAATCATTCAGCTTAATTAACAGAAACAGACAAACACACACTGAAAAAGCACACAAATGCTCGTCATTTCAAATCATTTAATTACTCAGCAACATCCTGAATATTAATATCTCCACATCCTATACCTGGGGAGATGCAGAAGTGTGTGTACTGCCCTCCATCCACTGTGTGTGTGTGTGTGTGTGTGTGTGTGTGTGTGTGTGTGTGTGTGTGTGTGTGTGTGTGTGTGTGTGTGTGTGTGTGTGTGTGTGCATGCAAGTGATGCCCCCTGACTTTATATCTAATTGTCTTTTTTAATGACAACATTCCACCGTGAGCCGGCAGTATGTAATGAGTCAGGGTGTGTCAAAGTGCAGGCCAGAGCTGTCTGCTTGAGTTAAGCTCTTCCCGTCCACTGTAGGAGCCGCTGGCGTACGCGCTCGCACATGCACACGTGGCGCGCACACACTCCGGGAGACAGTATCAATGTGGGAGTTCCTGTATCTGACATGAGATTAAGAGGGCCAAGTGGAGGAACGTCGAAGAACTGCCCTGTTGCATTTGCAAGAAGAAAAAGGACCATCCTGTCACAGACGTGCACACACACACACATACACACACACACACACACACACACACACACACACACATGCGGTATGCAAGCATCCTGTGCTGTAAGTGTGCAGTAGCCTCCCTTGCATTATTCACAGTGGCCGAGTGATCGAAGCCTGGTTCAATAGCACTAAAGCGGCACACGCTGGAGAGATTTGTCTTACAAAACCTTGACACACACACACACAGACACACACACACAGACGCACATATGCTCTCAGACGCATTGATTTTTGGTGGTGGGGATCTCCCAGGCTTTGGACGAAAGGCAGGGACATGAGAAGGGTTTCCCCCGTCAGAGCAGCCCCCTGACACACACACACACACACACACACACACACACACACACACACACACACACACACACACACACACACACACCGCCTGAACCTCACACACACACTGTGCATAGGCAAATATAATAAGCAGGCTTTTTTTATTCTCTCAAAATGAGGAGCGGGAGATGAAGGAGCTGCCTCTTAGATCGGATGGGGTTTCATTTAGGGTAAGATGAGCTGATGGTGAAATAAAAAGCAGGAAAAAAGTGTAACTGATCATATTTCTTTTCTGCTGACTGTCAGGGGTTTTTTTTTGCATTTAACCATCAGGGGGCTTTTTGCAAGCGAGGCAGAAAGAAAAATCACGCATTGCATGATATGTCATCTCTCCACTGCAGTGTGTGTGTTTTTTTTCCTCCTCACTCATGCATGTTGAGTGTGAAGCTTTCACTTTGATGACCTGAATGGTGATTCTTTAAGGGTGTCACTTTATTCAGCCTCCCTGTTTAGCGGCAGCCCACCACGCACCTGCCCCCGTGGCATTTTTTGATCCATTAACATGTATCGACACGCCTGTAAACACTGACTCGCACACGCCGCCGTCCCCTGAAGACATGTGATCAACCAGACCCAATCCCGTGTAATCGTCTGGAACCCCCCTCTCACCCACACACGTATGGTTCCCCTTCAATCCCAGGTAATGGTTTGCGGCAGGGGGCTGAAGCGGTGGGCTTCTTTCCCTTAGCCCCAGTGTCTTAAGCTGCCATTGATTAAATGTTAACTGATATACTCGGCCCTGGCAATCTTGTTAGAGCTGGAGCAGGCAGGCAGCTAGACAGACAGTTTAGGACCCGCACCCTCCTGATCAATAGCACAGATAAAGATTTCATCCAACAATGAGCTCCCAAAACAAAAGGTATCTGATACATGATTAGGCCCGCAGGGACTCACACACACACTCACATGCACTGGAACATGAACACCTTCACACAGTGAGGTGACAAACGTGCATGGTTAAATCACAGTAGGATATTCACATCTGCGTACGCGCTGAAATGAGCAAACACACACACTCGCACTGTTTATACTCACTTATTTAGTCCACAATAATCATCCACCGAACCCATCTGAAGTCAATCTGTTCCACACCTAATGATGTAATTACAATAGATACACATGAGCACACACACACACATGCACAGAGAAGTTTGCAGACAAGGCAGCCCCTGACTTAGGGGGCTTAGATGAAGGTTAATTATCCTGTGTTAGTTCACTCAGGTGTGTGTGTGTGTGTGTGTGTGTGTGTGTGTGTGTGTGTGTGTGTGTGTGTGTGTGTGTGTGTGTGTGTGTGTGTGTGTGTGTGTGTGTGTGTGTGTGTGTGTGTGTGTGTGTGTCTTTTCTGCGTGTGCGCTCCTCTACCCTGCGAGCGTGCCAAAGGCTCCGCAAACGGCCGAATCGATGACTGGGCGACCCCAACTGTTAAAGTGTATCAATAACATTCTCCTATCTCCTTCCCAGCTATTGTCACTGGGTAGTTTGAAAGTCCAAGCCTGGCCGCAATTAAGACTTAATTATAAATCAATAGACAGAGCAATTTGAATATTGATTTTTCCTTTTTCTTCAAATTGTTAACATATTCTCCTCCTTGTCTTGGCTTTTCTGCTTTTTGTTACAGCTCTAAGGAGATCGATGCTTCCCTTTACTGTTATGAGAGAAGTGTTTTGGCATAATTGGAGCAGAAAGTAGAGTAAATGTCCTGATGAGCGTTAAAAACCACAGCTGGTTGACATGTACAGTATGTATAGAACAATGCCAAAGTGCATTTCTCAGTGCGCCGCACCAAAGAGCCCTTCAAAGGCCGATATCGACGCAGCTCCATAACCTGCCTTTTATTTAATTAAACCGTGTCTTTGCTGTATTATTTTCCCGCTCAGCCATTTTGAGGGGCTGTGAGATCTTCGAGTGGCGTGTCAGAGGCCGGGAGTCTAATGCATGGAAACATGGAGCTTTCTGTTTTCTGACGGCTAGCAGAGATAAGGTAGAGATATGGCTCTAGCACTGGTTCAAATCTAAAACAGATCCCGCCGCTGGGGCGGGGGGTTCTGGGAGTGAGGAAAGTGAAGGGAAGGAGGCCGAGCGGGGGTGGGGGGGGCGGAGGTAGCAAGAAAAGGGAATATTGTCAATTCTCTAAGTGTCTGGCGGTGTCTCTCTTTCTTTTCCTCTTTCTCTCATTTTTTTCCTCCTCCCCCCGCTCTCCCTCCGTAATCTGATTTATTCAAAGCATATGTGTGCTGCTCTGTCTTTGTCTGCTTCTATTAGGACCAGTGGGGGCCCATATGACATTATTTAGCCAGTAATGAAATGGACATTTTTTTGCATGTTTTTGAGAAAGCCAGAGGAAAGCCAACACTTATTTGTAACTGTCTGGAAATAGCAACTGTGGGGCAGTTGCCCCGGGTCTGGGTATTCATGTGGGTGTGTTGCATGTGAACACATGTGTCCGTGTATCACAGGTTCCATGTGTTGGAGATGATTCTGAGCAAGCTAATGAATATCTAGCTCCAAGATATTTTTCTTGCTCTTACTTGCCTTTATTCTTCTCCTGCCACCCTCCCGTCATAATAAGACAATGATGCACAGTGTTTTGCGCATTCTGCCATATGGGCTCAATATATATATGTATATGCATATTCCTAAATAGGCACAGAGCGAATTTCAGAGTAACATTTTGAATTTTTCTTTTCATAATTATCACCTTAGCACCTTATTGATTGTCTCATGCCTATAAAACGTAACGTAAACATAATAACAAAGACATTTGTGTAAGTATTTAAAATATGTCTTTTAAAATTTTACAGTATACACAGCGTGGCCCGTTATGGTTCTGTAGTGAACTATTGCAAAATTATATGTAACATAAAATTTAATGAGCGTATAACTGTATTTTCTTTATTTACTCAAATACTTTTACAAATGTTTCCTTTTTTTGGGCCCCATTGTTTTTTTTTTTTTTAATGCAGCTAAAAACGCGACAGTGGCCCAATAGGATAAAGATCTGTTGAAGCGCTCTCTATTTGGCCACTGCCCGTCACAGGTCTATTTTAAGCAGCGACACACTCGCACACATACACACAAACACAAATTGCCATTCTCTTAAACCATGGCAGCCATTTTATTAGATTCCCTGTTTTCAGGCTTCGTATTACTTCCCGGAAAATAAATAAACCTGGAATACATGACAAGGACCAGTCTGGTCAATTGGAACCAGTGTCGTGATAGATGGAAAGATAGAGGGATAAACAGAGGGACTGTGAAGCAGATAGGCTCAGTATATGAATGGATAGCTGTGTGAAATGATATGGACAGATAGATAGATCAGGTGGATAGATAAATGGATGGATAGATAGACGGATGAATGCAGCAGGGAGATCTCGTTGGGCTGATAGAGTTGAGCAGGTATGCCGAGAAACAGCTGCTTTCTTCATTAGGTTCATCTATCGATCCCGGACCCTCGCTGTGCGTGCGGCGTCTGCGCGCGTGTGTTTTTGAGGGGGAGACAGGGGAAAGACAGCAGCCTCTGTAGATAAGTGCTAGTAATAGAACAGAATGAATTCTTATCACAGAGATGGGAAGGCTATTAACCCTCAGCTCCCAGTTCTCGCTCTCTGCCTGTATCTGCTCTGATTCTCTCTCTCTCTCTCTCTCTCTCCGTCTCTCCCACCCTCCGTCCTCTGGTCTGGACCTGGTGGGGTCACGTTGGAAGGCGTGTGTGTGTGTGTGTGTGTGTGTGTGTGTGTGTGTGTGTGTGTGTGTGTGTGTGTGTGTGTGTGTGTGTGTGTTGCGGCTGCTGCTGTGTAGACTGCTCAGCCGCCCAGATGTTTATAATCAGGGGCTAGATAAATATTGGCCAGAGGAGTCATAAAAGACCAGGAAAAACAGAAAATAGAGAAAGAGATGAGGGGAAGATAAAACAGAGGAGAGGAATCTTCTTTTCAAATTATTCTTAAATCCTTCAGTAAGCTGTGCTGCCTCCTCAGTTCACCTACGCAGCATAAGGTGATTCAAGCCACCGAAATGCAATATGGCTGTTGTGTAAGATGCAGGTGTGTGTGTGTGTGTGTGTGTGTGTACACAGACGGTGTACTAGCCTATTGTGTGAGGCCAGGTGTTGTGGCAATTTTCTTTCTACCCCTGAACCTTTTGAAGAAAATATTTTTGTCCTTTGAAAACCCTTTGTGTTTGCTATTAAAGAATCATTAACACCGTCCTCCCAGTGCTTACGGCACAGAAAATGAAACCCCTCTTAACACGAAACAACACTTTCTGCCAGAGCAGCAGGCAAGACACACAAGCCTTTAATCTTGGCTATGTTTATTCGTATGATTGTCTTTTCCTTTTTTTTATTCAAAAGAGTAATAGATGTTTTGTTAGTCGCCTACAAGACAGCAGAGCGGGCAATTTGAGCGAAAGAAAATACAATGAAGTGTCTCAGGAAGTCGTAATTGACAACAACAAAGCAAATTTTGAGCTGCTGATACAAGCATTTTTTTTTTTGTTCACACAAAAGTCTTTTTTTTTCAGCTTGTTCTGTCAGTTCAACTTATTGACATTCACACCAGGAGCATATTAAATGTGACAATCCTATTGTTGGCTTTTTAGAAAAGCCCAGAAACAATAGATATTTTCTGCTGGTGTAATATGTTCTCGCTTGTTTTAGGCAGTAAATGCGTGGAAGGACGTGGAGTTTGCCTGCACTGGTCTGTGTGTGTGTGTGTGTGTGTGTGTGTGTGTGTGTGGGGGGGGGGTCACTTATTCCCAGGCCCTGTGCAGGAGCTGTAGCCCCTCTCTGCTGGGTTGATGTTTAGTATTTTAGACATGCTACATTAACAACATCTGGTTAAGATCTAAATGCTTGTTAAACGCGCTGAAACTCGGGAGGGGGGGGAAGGTGCGGGGAGAACGAGTAGAGAGAGAAAGAGAGACAGAGTAGAGGGAGTAAAGAGGGAGACTAGGGTAAATAAAGATTTGAGGGTGAGAGAACAGGAGGGAGGCAGATCACTAAGTCTGTAAGGTTATTACTCTGGCAGTATTACCACTGGCCCTTGACTGTGTGTGTGTGTGTGTGTGTGTGTGTGTGTGTGTGTGTGTGTGTGTGTGTGTGTGTGTGTGTGTGTGTGTGTGTGTGTGTGTGTGTGTGTGTGTGTGTGTGTGTGTGTGTGTGTGTGTGTGTGTGTGTGTGTCCACGGCTGCAACTGTGAGGGGTGGTGTAATGTTTCAAAGCTTTCCCATTTAAAACAGAGAGGCCAAACTAGAGCCATGCACGCGGCACAGGAATGTGACATCACACGGGCCGTATTGCTCTCTCACACACACACACACACACACACACACTTTTATATGCATGTATGTATAGAAATATATATAAGTGCACACATGGTCTCACAGGGGACGTGACCAGAGATGTAAGAAGGAATCAGCGTCAGCATCATGTCTAAGTGGTGAAGACGTGGCAGTTATGGATGTTAGGAAGAACATTATTGCTGCTTTAGTGCCACAGATAGATGGGTCATACACCATATCTAGTCTCTGTTATTATTTTTAGGAAATACAGCAGAACAGTACTGATAACTCTGTAATATATAGAGTCATAACATCAGTATAGTAATAGTTTCTGTTTGTAGCTGCTTAAGTATTTCTCATATTTCCTGTGATGCTTTCTTTGGCAGCAATTACGGTTTCGTTTGATGTCCTGCTTTTATGGTGTCTATGATTCAAGACAAACAATAACGTGAAAAAAATATTTTTTACCCTCTTAATGAGCGCTATCTTGGCCCTTAGGAAGCAAATTAGAGGCAGCTCAGCCCGGCTAATGAATTCAGCCATTTTGGAGGCTCCGCGTCCAGTTTCCTGGCGTGGCTTTGCTCTACAGTTGTGCGCCGTGCGACTGAGTCCTCCACCGGGCACATAATGACCCGGCATGGCGGTTATGGGCCCTTGGGGGGCGATGGAAGGGGGAGCGAGTGGTCTCAGAGCAGGTCATTATACAGCTAGAGGGCACACACGCACACACAAACACACAGCGCTGACACTTTCAATACATCCTCCATTGCCTCCATGTCCCACATGTCTATTTCTCAGTTTTTTCTTTCCAAACATCTCTTTCTATATCACATCTCGCCCCGTCCTGCTGCTTCTATCTGTCCTAAACGTCCTTGTCTGTATTTTTTAGATTTGGCGGCTGTAAAAATCGGTTTGTGCTACAATTTGTACAGAAATAATGTAGAGCGTGCAAATTTTCCTCTAAGATCATGTGAAGCAGCTACGTTATGTTTAAGGGATTTCAGGGGTTATTTATTGGAAAAACAAGAACGTTATTCATCAAGGGCCCTAATTGGTTACACTAGCCTTCAATTAATAGCTGAATCTAAAACCAGACTGATTTTTCCCTCTACCTCTGATCAAGAGTCACTTAATTATTCTTCAGCCCTAATGGTTAAACATAGGCTGGTGCTGGTTCCAGGGTAATCGGACCCAGGGCCTGTGGTTAGCTCGGGCTCACCGGCCGGCTTTAATGTTCCGACCGACCCACATCAAAGAGAGTCCCACCAGGCTGCCAAAATCACACACCCTCCACGCCCTGACCCACTCCCTGTGTGTGTGTGTGTGTGTGTGTGTGTGTGTGTGTGTGTGTGTGTGTGTGTGTGTGTGTGCGTGTGCGCAAATCAGTCTTCTGGTAGCGATTAAGTCGATGGGCCCTGCTGCCGAACTCTCTCTCTCTCTCACACACACACACACACACACACACTCACACTCACTCACAGAAACACACACTTCCACATGACAACTCACATGCAAACACATGCAGTCACTGTCTCACTCACTTGATCAATGGTTCACATCCACACAAACCCGTGTGCGCACACTCGGTGGCACGCGCGCCGCCGCACACACTCATGTGGTGTGTAGCTGTCAGGGTCAGTCAGAGGGCAGACGCTGTGCTGATGTATTGAGAGAGCTCGTCTGGGAATGTCCTCAGTGTGGAAACACATTCCTCGTATGCACACACACGCACGCACACGCACACAAACTCACCGCAGATCTAACCGACTACAAGGGGAAAGAAGTGGAAAAAAAAGCGCTGATGAGGCCCAGATGATCACCCCTCCTTGCGTATCCCCTTTTCTGTCTCTTCACCCTCATTCCTGCGTCTCTTTCCTTCTGTCTGGTCATTGTCTCTCATTTCTCTCGTGTTCCATCAGGATGTGATCAACCACTGACTGCAGATAAGGAACACGTCCACAGACCGTGTGCTCCTACTCAAAAAAACTGAATATTTAATTAGATTATTCTCAAAATGTGTTTTCACTTGCGAAATGGTGACATTACTAAAGTAGTGGACGCAGACATTTGTTTAAACAGTGTGTAGTAAAAGAAATAAATATTTTTAATTTAATATTTTTTTTTTTAAAATACTAATGATGATGATAATATTAATATTTTTAAAATAACTTTCATATATTTATAGATTTGTAGATTTATTCACAGCTATTTCAGTTCTTTTAATACTTCTTTTAAAGCATTGTCTTGATTTCACTGAGCCTAGTTTCTGTGTTTGTTTTTGGCCAGTCTTTGCTCACTCTTGTGTAAAATACGCTGTTCGATTTTTTGCCATTTGCTTTTCCGTGGTATCAAACAAGAGTCAAGTATTAGATCATCTAGTGATGGAGGACTTCCAAACCCACGACTCATGCGACACACACACACGACACACACACACACACACACACACACACACACACACACACACACACACACACACACACACACACACACACACACACACACACACACATTATTCTTCGTGCCTCCCTCTTGTGGGGATGAAAGTGGGGTAAATTAAAATATAAATATGGACGCTTCGGCACCAGCATTGAGAAATTACAATTTCTGCAGCCTAGTCTCTCCTGGCTGACAGGAGATTCTTCATCCCTTTTGTCACAGGCGTATTAATAAAACATCAGGAGCGCGGTGCAGTTGGAGTCTCTTTCTCCTCCCAGACGAGCGTACGCACGTACGCGGGATCACACGCGCACGCCTTGATATACTGTAGACTGTGTGCTCGCGTGTGCAGCATCCACGCTCGCGGGGCCCGGGCTGAAATGATGGCGTTCATGAAAACGAACACGCGCGCACGTGCCAGCGTCTGTCATGAAAATTTCATGGTGTATGTAATGTTCGCTTAATGTGTTGGTGCTTGAAGCGATGGCGCCAGCACTTAGACGGCGTGTCTGTTTGAGTGCACGCGCCCACGTGTGCGTATGAAAGGGTTAATCATATCATGTTTCCAAGGGGGAGTTTGCAGACCCCTTGTGCTCATCACACAATGGCCGAAGTGATTGTATGCAAATGCAGGCTGACCTCAATGCACCCGGTGCCTGATTTCTATGAATATGACACTGTGTGGCTGCCTGAGTGTGTGTTGGAAAATATGGTTATTAAGGCAGTGCAGGATTGATGAGCACAGCTTTTTTGCACATGCACACACACACACACCCACCCCACTTTAATTCTGTGGCTGAGTGAGGGGTTTGTGTTAAGAGACCCCCCCCTCCCTTTCTTGTTTAGATGACATGAAAATTTTAACGGTTTCGCTCTGTGTGTGCGTGATATCGTGTGTATGATTTGACAAATGTGTGCAAGTGTTTCTGTTTCATTTTCACATCGGTGTGTGCAAGCCCCGGCATGGAAGAAGGCACCGTGTGTGTGTGCGCGAGTGTCTATATGTTGATGTGTGTGCGTGTACATGCCTGGTTATCTGGCCTCTCTCAGACTGCTCAAAATTCATTACAAAGTGACATCAGCCCAACCGGAGACAAATGATGGCTGGATGAAAGGGAGCGCTGGGGCTCGGCTGGGATTAGTGTTAGCTCGTGCTGGCGACACATATAAACACATACGCGCCTGTGCACACACACACACACACACACACACACACACACACACACACACACACACACACACACACACACACACACACACTTTAATCCACTGGCAGAACACTGCAGATACACAGAATTATCAAACAAGGGGCTGAACTCTTTGCGATGGGCAGGCTAATCTGCTAATAGTACAAAACTGCATGTGAGTATTGTCATTGGACGCTGAATTCAAATTTACACACAGGTAAAAAAAAAAACATACACTCATACACTCATAATATCTGTGTACAGAGATACAGAACATTTTGTAAACTATTGTAGAGTGCTTTGTTATTTTTTGTTTCTTATCATATAAATGAACAGATTTGTCATTTGTATGTTTCTATATTATTTTCTGCTGCTTTCAGGCTGTTCAACTAGATTATAATGGAAGCCATTTGTTAGGATGCGTTTCAAAGCAAATGCAGTGAAACATGCTTGTTTTTTTTAATGTATTTATATGCAGACATGCAAACTGAATGACTCAAAGAGTTTCCCAGTAGGACATGACTGCGCTGCCTTCAGTGCACGGATGGCTTGTGTTTCACCAGAGCTATTTTCCAGAGTAGAAGCAATATTTGACTGGTGACACACTCCAGCAGAGTAAACTGGACCTTTGGTCTGAAACAAGGGGGTTTATGAGGATTAACTGAACAAGAACAAGCAGGAATATTTTCAAAATGAATATGACGCCACAAAAATATAACAAAACATCTGCTCTATCGCTCACGTCAAGTTCCATGGGAGGTGTCCTGTGTTTTTTTTTTCAGTGCTCTGTTTTGTCAGGGAGCGCCATGGGTCATGTAGCTGTTTTCTGTGTGCACTTTCAGATGAGGCTGCTGAGGATGGTGAGCGACCTCCCGCCTCCTCCTCCAGACCCGGGCCCAACCTCGCCGACCGAGACCTGACTGGCGGCAGGAAAGCGGAAGGTAGGTCCACGCGCAGGCGCGGCTTCAGAGCATGAACCGCAGGCTTCCCCTCTCCTGAGTTACTGCTCGTCCGCGTCTCTGTCTCCCGGATAAGGTACTAACGTGTGTTTAACATGTGAGCGCTGCTGACTAGCCTCCATGTGACCTGCTTTAATCGTTTCCATCTGACAGAAAGTGAAAGAGAGAGAGCGAGCGAGCGAGCGGGGGAAAGAAGGAGAGAGAAAGGATGGAGGGAAAGAGAGGGATAAGTTGAGTGTTGTGGATATTACCAGGCTATGTCCAGGCCCCAGATTATTTTTTAATCAAATCAGTTTGCGTGCTTGTAATTTATAAGCGCCTTGCATTAATCTTTTCTCGTTCTTGTGCCCTCTCCGATGACATATTAATTTTTCATAAGCACAGGATTAGATGGGGGGCTGTGTATATGTTTTTCTAATATTGCACCACATCCCTGCAACCCTTAAATGAGTTTTTTCCCCCACTGCCCTCCCTTCATTTTTCTTTCTCTCCTATTTCTCCCAGCTCAATCCATCCCTTAATTGTTGTCCAATCTGTGACCCTATCACGAGGCATTACCTCGCATAAGAGAAGTAGGGGGTAAAAAAGCGTTTATTCATTTGTTAGAATGGCAGCGTTGCGAGCAGGGAGGGGCAGCAATCCATCCAGGACGGCTGGGTGTTTTTGTTATTTTGAGCATAGTGGGGAGCACATAATGCCTTTGCTGCAAGGCTGTGGTCAGGATAGCCCTGGCTTTGTTAGATTTGATTTACCCAAATAAGAATTCATATGGTCTTTTTATGTATGAGATGGAAATCCATGGCTGGGGATGAATATTACATGGATCTCTCCCTCTCTTCCTAACCCCCCCCCCCCCGAACTCGCTCACACACCAGCATCCACACACCTTCATCTATCCATCTCCGGCTCCCTCCCCACCTCCTTCCTAGCACGCCGTACCTAGTTCCATAATGTTGGGCTCAATGAGGCAGAAGGAGAGCTGAGAGAGGCTGGGGCCTATTAGTTTTGCTAGTCATCTATCTTTCAGCTCTGTCTCCCTGACAGGCCCGTCTGACGGACTGGCGGGGAACCACCATCCATGCATTTACCGCCGCATATTACGGCTAGCGTCATTTAACACCACCGCACACGTGCAAAGAGGCGAACCAACAGCGTCCAGGTCCCTCCCGCTTCTTTAAAGCGCGCTTACGTATGTGCGTGACCCCCAAATGTATCAGTATCAGCCTATTGTGAATAACTTGTTTAAGGACTCGCCTCGGGGTCAGCGGCTAGTTTGTCTGGGAACCCAGTTACAAGAAGTATGTGGTTTGTTTAGTGTTTTGTTTTGCATCTGGATTAAAGGAGGTTTCAGAAACTCAAATGCCAGAAAATGCAAAAGGGAGCCTGGTGTGTCAGCGTGTTGTTATGCGGGGGTTATCATCAGAGACAGGGCCTTGTTTTTCCCCTTTTCCATCTTAAAGTGGTAAGATTTAGCATCTCTTCCTCAGCCCCAAATCTCTGGCAAGCGTGTGTGTGTGTGTGTGTGTGTGTGTGTGTGTGTGTGTGTGTGTGTGTGTGTGTGTGTGTGTGTGTGTGTGTGTGTGTGTGTGTGTGTGTGTGTGTGTGTGTGTGTGTGTGTGTGTGTGTGTGTAGCCCTCCTGGGACGGGATTACAGCGTGACCAAGTGAGCAGTGTGTTTGTGCACTTCATCTCCAAGACCAAGATCCTTTAAACAAAGAGGGGCAGATAGACAGGGAGACACAGAGGAATGGAGGGGGGAGGGGCGGGGAGCGACAGAGCAGGCTTTTCCCCCTTGCTTCATTTACATTGTCTTTTTTTTTTTTAATCCCATGTCACTTTAGATTAATTATAATCCGTGTTACATTTTCCATGCAAATGTCCCTGATGTGGATTACTTCCAGATAGCTTTGTGCTGCGTGTGTAGATGGCACATGTCGCCACCATGGCTCAGGGGCCCACTTCTTATAAATAACCAACTAAACAAAGGCCCCAACATGGAAATGAGCCTGTCAGGAAGCCCGAGGAAATTACGGATCTCTACCTGCTTCAAATTAGCAAAGAAATTACAAGTTTTCTCATTACTCTACTTGGTGTGCAATTGTGAATTGCGCCGATGAGCGAAGCGGCGTCGCTCGTATGCAGCATCAGATGTTACGCGCTCCATATTAACTCGCCCGCGATCACAGCGTTGGCATCTTTATTTGCATGCGTCTCGCAAATTTGTTTAACCCGAGATGAGGGCTGCGCTCGTTTTCCGTCTCTTTAAGGTGCAATTAAAATATATTAAATACATTAGCATGTTTAATTACCAGCGGATGCTCATGCGTGTGCTCCTCCTGCGTAATGACAGCTTGTTGAACGTCTCCCACAATTTGGGAAATTTGACAAGGACGCGCTTGTGTTTGTTTCTCATTAAAAAAAAAATAAGCAGATGATGGAGGAGAAAAAAAAGATTCATCATCAAACCACCAGACAGCTGTTATTTCCCCGTCCTTGTCCTCATCGCCGCCTCACTCCATCCCATTCCCTCTGTTTCCCGACCTCCCTCCGGCTAGATCTGGGCCTGCTGAGTGCTTCAGTGGGAGTTTGGGGTTCAGAGTGTGTTGCTGTAATGTTATCAGGTGACCGGGGGTCAGCCTAATGCGTAACCTCAGAGCAGTAGGCCAGTAAATCATGCTGGCCGGCCCTCCCTGGCCCGTTTTGGCCAGCTCTCCCTTCTAGATTTACTGCTCCGTAACCTTAGCCAGTCTGCCAGGGCTCACAACAGCTAAATTGAATACTAAATCCAAGCTGCCGCCACCCAACCTGCTCCTTCTTAATTGACAGCCCCCCCCCCATCTCTGCTCCATGTTGGTGAGTTTTTTTTTTTTTTTGAATTTCCATGGAATGAAATGTCAGGAGTAGAATCTAATTGTTTTTCGGCCGGGGAAAGAAAGGCGAAAAAGCAGTGATTGGTTTGAAAGCCTGCTTTAAGAGTCGATTCTGAAGCAGTGGTTTTATATGAAATCAACTGTATTTGGAGAGATACAGAGATTCAACGTTGTTTTTGTTTGTGTGGAAATCTCATTATCTGGGTTCAGTTTGCACAAAACACCTCACCCTTTCTGACACAAAAGGGCAGACTCCAAAGCAGAGCCACAGGAAAGACATTAGGTGTGATGGTGCTGTCGGTGACCGAGCTTCTTTGTGGAACAGTTTAGGACAGAAATATCCCAAGGTGTCGAAAGCCGCGGGTTTCTGTGTTCCTCTATCATTTATTTTTTTGTTCTGGCTGTTTCTCTGCCTCTCTCCCCCCATCGCTCTGTGCTTTTTCTCCGTTTGATCGCCCGCTCGCGCGCATGCAAGTGTGCGTACATGCGGCTCCCTAAACACCATTGACAGTTGCAAATAAAGATGGGTGGTAAGTGTGCCGCTCTCTCCCCATGCAATGCAAAAGGGGTTGAGTGTCGTAAATCACCTTTTGATTTATCTAATCAAGCAAGGTCCTGCTGCATGCAGACATTTGTCATTGGCGGAGGTAGTGGGGGAGTGTGGGGAGGGGGGGGCGGCGGTGTCAGGTTTATTCTGCCCCTCCGCTTCACTGGGCTGCAGCTGGTGGAGCCCACATAAGGATGATGGGATGGAGGGAAGGTGAAAAGGGAGGGGAAGGAACAGGGAGGAGGAAAAAAAAAAAGAACACGGCCATTAAGTGTAGGGCGCAGATTCAGAGACAAAGGAAAATGAGCATAGTCTGCTGCTCCTGCCTTGCTCTTAATTCTGCACTCACCCCATATTTTAGCAGGGATGTTTGAAAGACCACAGGCTGATTTTCTGTCATGAGCGCCTAGATTGTTCCAGCCCTCGAACGTATTTGCGTTACAGGTAATATTGTTATTGTAGGACACTACAATTTCGAATGCATCTCCGCCTCCAAACAACTTTTATTGTTCCTCCCGCAGAACTTGCCATTTAGAGCGTCTGTGGGCCTTTAGAGAGAACCGCTTTCTCAGCATCCAAGGTTAACCAATTGTTTTTCTTCACGCGAGCGTCATTATAAGTGTTGATGAAAGCACTAGGTCAAAGACGAATCCAAGCCAGAAGGGCAGGCCGCCGTGCCGCGCGCCGACACGCACGCACACGCGCTGCACAAACATACATTTACATTCAATATGACAGTAATCAATGGTGATGTGTGGGCTTTTTTTTTTCCCCCGGACCCACATAGTAAATGTGTTTGCAGCCTCTTGTCTGACAATCGCCTCATCTCTTTTCGCAGGGATGTAATTTAGTTGCAAATTGACTGGAAGACGGGGGCAAAAATTGAAAGTTGAAATTAGAAATGGTCATAATAAATATGGGAGGCAGGGCTCTGGAAAGGTCAGGTGATGGGACGGGGGGCTGCTAGCCTGAACCGATCGGGCCAATGGCGTGTCAGAGGCCTGTCATGGACGCACATACACATATATGTGCATACGCACACACAAAGAAGCCCTGCAGGCGCCATCGCGGGCAGTGGAAGACGAGATTACCCCGCTATTCTGAGCTGCAGAGCAATTCTCGGATGTTCTTGGAAATTCACATTGTGCCCTTGTGTTTTTTTTTCCTCCACTCTCTCTTTCATTCTTCCCTCCCTCCCTCTCTCTTGTCACTTTTCTTGACAGACCAATATTTCAGGCTCCAGATATAGGGGATTACAAATAAAATAAGTGGAACGCCTACTTAATGCAACAGAATTAAAATGCATGAACGGGCCGGAGGAATTGATATGCACCCAATACAAACACGAGCCACAAAATAATATGAAATACAATTTTTTTTCAACCCCCTCTCCATGTATCAGTGCTTTGATTTCCCCCTTTTTTTTCATTTGTGCATCTAGCGTGAAGCGTTGATTCGCAAGAGTGAGGCTCACATATTGCCTTGAGTGACCAGACGAGGGGGGGTGTAGCGAGGGGAGGTGATGGCTTAGGGGGAGGGGGAGGAGGAGGGAGGGGAGAGTTGCAGTTGCTGTGTCTTTTGTGTTGTGCCGAGTGGCTGAAACGCAGTGGCAGAATATAGCAGGGGCCGTCCAGCCTGTATCTTCGCATGAGGCTACTGAAAAATTTATCAGCGGTTGCAGCATTTACTAAATACAACCAGAGGCTGATCTCCCCACATTGAGCCGTGCTGTTAACGTCACGCACACTTACACGCACGCACACACACACGCACGCACGCACACACGAGCAGCGCTGTTACTGTACCACCAGCCGTGACCAAGCCCTTTAAAATTTAGCATCTTGTGCAGACAGAGACGTTGTAGAGGCAGCGGGGGAAATGTATATGAACTAATGAAGTGTATAATATTACCATAACATTTAATGTATGTCGTGCTGTGATAATGAGTCTGCCCGAGTTTCTTCCATTTCACATGTCCTCAGGGCAGAAAAACGTGTATATGAATGTGAATAACACGGTCCACACTTGTGTACTTGTTTATGTCATCTTGGTGTCAGGTCATTTTTTAACATTATCATCACTTATCTGTGTCTGAATATTCATTTTTTTCCCCACTTTGTCATCTATCAACAGCCGTTTGACCACTGTGATCTAACACTGTCACAAAATGTCAGACATTGCAATTTGTTCACTGCACTGTGAAAATTTTATATTCTTGATATATCCTACATTAATAGCTCCTTTCTCATACAGTATGTATGTGTGATCTATGGGATACGATATATCAGTTTGACACGAAGGCCCATTTATCTCCTCTGTGTTTGTCATTCTTCTTCAGTGGTCATTTAAAAAAGCTACATTTGTAAAATAAGTTTCTTTTGACCGTTTTGTTGCAGTTTTATAGCAAGCTAGAATATAGTGGGATTTATTATAGCTAAACTGACCTTATTACTCAAATGAAGCCATAAAGTTCTAAAATGGTATTAGTTAAAAGCTAAATTTCTAACTCATGTATAATGCTTCTCCGTTTTTCTCTCTTCCTCCAACTCTTTCCAGGAATGAATGCCATATCCAAAGAGGTTACCGGACCGAACGCAGCAGTGAAACATTCCCTCCTGCCAGACAGACACATTGAAAGTCCACCCAAAAGGCCAAAGTCTGCGTCTGCTGAAGGAAAGACCTCTGCCAAAGAGCAGGTAAATCTGGACGTAACACTAATAACTAACATGGCCAGTTTCCCTTCATAAGCACTACAATCATGCTTCCACTGTCACTGTGGGATGAACTGATGGGAAGAACTGTACTTCTGACTTATAAGCAGAAATGCTAAACTAAGCATTTAGCAATCACTGGCGCCAGCTGTCTATCAAAGGGTTAAATACAGTTCACCATTACCTTCCTGACAGTGCTTTTTAGCATCAAGCCCAGTAAGCCTGCCTTTGTGTCCTTAAGTGGAATACTTTCACCAGTCTTAGGTCTCCCTCCCTGCTTCCTTTGCCCCATTTTGCATCTCTTTAAATTATATGTGTTTTTAAATTAGATTATGAAGTATTAGCTTGTCTGGTTCTGGGCCCAGCAAGGAGGGAGGACTTAGTCATTTCAGAAATGGATTCTATTAAGACAGGTGGTGGCGAGGCATCTATGTTCGGAGTACTCCCTGTAATGAGGGCAAGGCATAGCTTGGATACACACCTTTGTCATCTGTAATCTTCTGATTAGAAATTCTGGTCAATCGTGTTTTCAGCTAATAAAATTGCATGAGCTGAGAGACTTAAGTGAATTACATGAAATACAGTTGATCTGTGTTTAGGTGGGCATGGGGGTTGGGGGTGTAGAGGTGACTGTGGTGGGATGAGGTAGTGAAGAATAGCAAAGACCTCAAAATCCAGGTTTACATAGCAGTTATTGGTTATTTCCCTCCCTAACTGTGTGTGAAACATGGTGCATTATCTCCTTTTGCAACCAGACGCTCATTTTATTGTCTTTCATTTTCAGGTTCAGCAGTGTCCATACTGCAACTACAGCAGCAAAGATGCCAATCGTATGCAGCTCCATGTGATGTCCCAGCATTCCATGCAGCCAGTGATCCGCTGCCCGCTGTGCCAAGATGTCCTGAGCAACAAGATTCACCTGCAGCTGCATCTCACCCACCTTCACAGTGTGGCTCCCGATTGTGTGGAAAAGCTGATTCTAACTGTATGTGGAGATAATGATAGTAAATAAGATCTGTGTGTATCAGCAAAATATGGGTTTTCTGCAGATCTGCTAATGTGTTTGAAAAGATAAAGCACTTTTAAAACAAATCTTTAACCAGCTTTACTTTTGCCTGGTTACTAATACTTTGAAATACAGAAAACATGATTTTTCTTTTTCTAATTTAAACTTTAAGAAATGCAAAGTTATTTGGCATTGAGGGATTTTTAATCATATTTTAATCATACTTTATCTTGTCTTCTTAGGTTGTTGGACCTGACACAGCAACACCAAATAATGTAATGCATCCCCAAACTGGACAAGACAAAGGTCTGTCATTAATGGATTCCTCTACCTCCCATACTGATGAGCCAGGAAAGTCTCATGGTGAGCAGAATATCATGCTTTACTTCTCAATTTATTTACTTAATTTTCTTTCTTACATTGTTTTCCAACTAAATGTTAATGTCTAAAGACTATGTGTACGTTCTTGTATATTTCTATATTTTGTATGGTGTTTATATTACATTTCTACTTTCAGGAAACATCTCAAAGGATGAGTTGAACAGTCCAGACAAGAATGAATTGGACCTGCAGGGTGAGGAACTTAAGCCCCCAAAAGAGGCCTCAGAGGCCCCAGACTGGAAGAGAGCCAGTGGTTTAGGACGTGATAGCAAGTCCCCTGATGCTCTGCAGGACCATCTCAATGAGCTTCAAAGACTCCAACAGCAACAACAGCAGCTTTCAGTATCTGATCGTCATGTCTACAAATATCGTTGCAACCACTGTAGTCTGGCCTTCAAAACCATGCAGAAGCTTCAGATACATTCCCAGTACCATGCCATCAGAGCAGCCACTATGTGCAGCCTTTGCCAGCGCAGCTTCAGGACATTCCTGTCCCTCAGGAAGCATTTGGAAAATGGACACCCTGAGCTTAGTGAAGCTGAGGTGCAGCAACTTATAGGGAATCTCCCACTAAATGGAGATATAACCGAGAGTGAGGCCAGGGCCTTGGAGGAAGCTCAGGTCTTTGACCATGACTTAGACAAAGATGATGATATGGACCAGGAAGAAAAGCCTAGTCCTACAGGAAGTGACAGTAGCTCTCTACTAGATGAAATGGGAGCAGAACCAAAACGAACCCTACCATTTAGAAAAGGGCCCAATTTTACAATGGAGAAATTTTTGGACCCTTCAAGACCATACAAGTGTACGGTATGCAAGGAGTCCTTCACCCAGAAGAACATCCTACTAGTCCATTATAATTCAGTTTCCCACCTACATAAACTGAAAAAGGTCCTTCAAGAGGCATCCAGCCCAATTCCACAAGAAACAAGCAACAGCATTGACAATAAACCATTCAAATGCAATATCTGCAATGTTGCCTACAGCCAAAGCTCCACACTTGAAATTCACATGAGGTCAGTACTCCACCAGACCAAAGCCAGAACAGCCAAAGCTGAAATCAGCAGCAGTGTCACTGGCACTAGTGGCCCAGTGCCTGCAAAAAGTCCAGCCCCAGGCACACAAGGGAGCAGCAGCAACTCGGACTCTGCTCGAAGCGGAACACCCTCTGCTAACAAAGAAAACACTGTGGAACCCAAAGAACTTACCAGCAGCAGCAACACAAAACAAACAGCAACTACTGACCATGTTTCAGCACAGACAAGCAGCCACCAGTCAGCTCAGTCCTCTGCCCAATTACAGTTGCAGCTTCAACATGAACTTCAGCAGCAGGCTGCCTTCTTTCAGCCACAGTTTCTTAATCCAGCTTTCTTCCCCCACTTTCCAATGACCCCAGAAGCACTGCTGCAGTTCCAACAGCCACAGTTCCTCTTCCCATTTTACATCCCAGGAGCTGAGTTCAACCTTAGCCCAGAACTTGCCCTGCATTCGGCAGCAGCTTTTGGAATGCCTGGCCTTACTGGATCATTTCTCGAGGATCTGAAGCAGCAGATGCAACAACAGCACCAGATGCAGCAGGCTCAAGCCCAACAACAGGCTCAACAGCAGCAAGCCTCTCAGACACAATCACAAATTCAGCAACAAAAAAATCAGCAACTGCAGAACCATAAACCCAAAATTGAATCCAGCACCATATCAATTTCAGAAATTCAGATGTCAAGGGATGCAGAGGATCACTTAGAAAAACAAGAAAACAGAGCAAAGATTGAAAATGGAGGGGATGCATTGAGCGATGGAGGAAAAGACAACAAAGATTCTAAAAAGTCAAAGTTTTCTGAGCCATTGATTCCCCCTCCTCGTATTGTGTCAGGAGCTAGGGGTAATGCAGCCAAAGCACTGTTGGAGAACTTTGGATTTGAATTGGTCATACAGTACAATGAGAACAGGCAAAAAAGTCAAAAGAAGAATAAGGAAGGAATTGAGCAACTGGAAATGAACATGGACAAGCTTGAGTGTGGGATGTGCGGAAAGCTATTCTCCAACATGCTTATTCTTAAAAGCCACCAAGAACACGTGCATAGTCAATTTTTCCCATATGTGGAGCTTGAAAAGTTTGCCCAACAATACAGAGAGGCCTATGACAAGCTCTACCCGATAAACCCTTCTTCACCTGAAACACCGCCACCACCGCCACCGCCGCCGCCTCCTCCTCCTCCACCTCCTGCTCCAGCCCCAGTGTCGGCTCCTCAGCCGCCATCTACATCGATGATTAAACCCCAAACTCCAGTACCTTCACCAGTTCCAGTTTCCCATCAGGGCTCACACCAGTCCTCTCACCAGGTGCCACCTCCACAGTCAGCACCTCCTCCTCCACCACCTACTGCTCCTCCCGCTCCTCCCCAAGTGCAGCTTCCAGTTCCTTTGGATCTGCCTCTTTTCCCACCTCTAATGATGCAGTCTGTCCAGCACCCAGGCCTGCCCCCTCAGCTGGCCCTCCAGCTGCCGACTATGGACTCTCTACCCACAGACCTTACACAACTTTGCCAGCAACAACTGGGTCTGGATCCAAACTTCCTCCGCCAGTCTCAGTTTAAGCGACCTCGCACTCGCATCACTGATGACCAGCTCAAGATCCTCCGTGCCAACTTTGACATTAACAATTCCCCCAATGAAGAGCAAATCCAGGAGATGTCAGAAAAGTCTGGCTTGCCACAAAAAGTCATAAAGCACTGGTTTCGTAACACCCTCTTCAAAGAGAGACAGCGGAGTAAAGACTCTCCCTATAACTTTAACATTCCTCCCATTACTACTTTGGAGGATATTCGAATGGAGACGCAGCTCAGTGCACAGGAATACTGCCGATCTGACTCCCTCAACAAGAGGTCATCAAGGACTCGGTTCACTGATTATCAGCTGAGGGTACTTCAGGATTTCTTTGATACTAATGCGTATCCAAAGGATGATGAAATTGAGCAGCTCTCCACTGTGCTTAACTTGCCAACCCGAGTCATTGTGGTGTGGTTCCAGAATGCCCGCCAGAAAGCCCGCAAGAGCTACGAGAACCAGGCAGATTCCAAAGACAGTGAGAAAAAAGAGTTGACCAACGAGCGATACATCAGAACCAGCAACATGCAGTACCAGTGTAAAAAGTGTAACATTGTGTTCCCACGTATCTTTGATCTCATTACTCACCAGAAAAAGCAGTGTTACAAAGATGAAGATGAAGAAGGCAACGAAGACAATGCCTGTGAGGAATATTCCGATTCCTATGAGCCAGGTCCAGCTAGGATGATGTCATCAAGTGTAGAGTCATTCAAACAGTCCCAAACAGCAACTGCCACCAGTTCTGGCTCAAGCTCCCCTCTGATGGCATCTCCTTGTGCTAGCATGGGTAAAACCTCCCCCAAGCCGGATTTTGCTGTCGACACTGACATTAAACAAAATGAGACTGCTCCCTCACCAGTGCTGAAGTCACTGCCTGAACCCAGACCATCTAAGGCCTGCACACCTCAACCACCTCCAAAGGCTCCCCAGCCACAAATATCAAGACCCCATTCCCAGCCACAGGCAGCTGCCGTGCCCTCAAGTCCACTCTCTCTGGCCCTTTCGTCCCTAACAAACAGCCTTTCCCACCAGATGCTTCAGTACCAGTGTGATCAGTGTAAAATAGCTTTTCCTACTGTTGAGCTATGGCAGGAGCACCAGCACATGCATTTCTTGGCTGCCCAAAACCAATTCCTTCATTCTCAATTTCTTGAAAGACCCATTGATATGCCGTACATGATATTTGACCCAAACAACCCCCTAATGGCCAGTCAGCTGTTGTCTGGAGGCCTTTCCCAAATTCCCTCTCAGGGTAGCTCTGGGTTGGCCTCAGGTTCTGGAGCAATGAAAAGGAAACTGGAGGAAAAAGATGAAAGTGCTAATGACAAAGACGGTGGAAACAGTGGTGAAGAGCAACACAGAGATAAACGTTTAAGAACCACCATCACACCAGAACAACTGGAGATTCTCTATGACAAGTACCTGCTTGACTCTAACCCAACAAGAAAAATGTTGGACCACATTGCACGTGAGGTTGGCTTGAAGAAGAGAGTCGTGCAAGTTTGGTTCCAGAACACTCGTGCAAGAGAGAGAAAGGGGCAGTTTAGGGCTATAGGACCATCACAATCCCACAAGAAATGTCCCTTTTGCAGAGCACTGTTCAAGGCTAAATCTGCTCTAGATAGCCACATAAGATCTAGACACTGGCACGAGGCTAAGCAGGCGGGCTTCAGTTTGCCGCCAAGTCCAATGATGAATCAAGAGAATGAAAGAGGAGAAAGTCCAAATAAGTATCATTATTCTGACTACCCACAGCTGCCAACCAAGACTGAGCCAAACGAGTATGAGCTGCCTGCTGCATCCTCAACCCCAGTCAAACCATCTGAGGCGCAGTTAAAAAACTTCTTAAGCCCTTCATCCTTAAAAGCTGAAAACTGTGATGAAACTGAAGGGCCCAATATTAATTCAGCAGAAACTTCATCATACGATCTTAGTAAGATGGATTTCGATGAGACATCATCAATTAATACCGCTATTAGCGATGCTACAACTGGAGACGAAGGTAATAATAATGAGATTGAGAGCCTTACCGCCAATGGAGGGGACAAGCTCAGTGACATCAAGAGTGGCCTCATGGCAATGTCTGATAGTGGCAATGAAAGATTCCAGTTTAGCATGGTGAGTCCTGCTCTCAGCTTCTCTGGAAAAGACTGTGACTCCTATTTTAACTCCAGAGATGATGACATGGATGAAAATAATGACAGGAGTGAATCGTCAAGCCTAGCTGATCCTAGTTCACCTAGTCCATTTGGGGCAGGTAACCCCTTTAAGTCTGTGAAAGGAAACAGTGCTGGGGACAGGCCAGGCCACAAGCGCTTCAGGACCCAGATGAGTAACTTGCAGCTCAAAGTACTTAAAGCATGTTTTAGTGACTATCGAACTCCTACAATGCAAGAGTGTGAAATGCTGGGCAATGAGATTGGACTCCCTAAGCGAGTGGTCCAGGTGTGGTTCCAGAATGCCCGCGCTAAAGAAAAGAAGTTCAAGATTAACATTGGAAAGCCATTCATGATAAGTCAAGGCTCACCAGAGGGGCCCAGGCCTGAGTGTACTTTGTGTGGTGTGAAGTACACTGCCCGGATGTCAGTGCGAGATCACATCTTCTCCAAACAGCACATCACCAAAGTGCAAGAAACCCTGGGCAACCAGGTGGACAGAGAAAAGGACTACCTAGCACCAACCACTGTTCGTCAGCTGATGGCTCAGCAGGAGCTGGACCGCATGAAGAAAGCTGGTGAGGGAGTTAGCCTGCCCGGCCAGCAGCAACAGACTGCAGTGGACAACAATAATGCACTTCATGGCCTCAGCCTACCCTCAGGCTACCCAGGGTTATCTGGCCTTCCACCGGTGTTACTTCCTGGGGTTAATGGGCCATCATCACTTCCTGTTTTCCCGCCCAACACACCTGGTGAGTTAGTATGACGAACAATGAAAGAAATATTAAAACTCGAAGCTTTATGAACTGAGCTATATCATGCACTATTCTATACTACTGGTTATTCTGTATCACAGTGGCGTTTGTCCAAAAGTCTTATTTTTTAGAGCTATTTTAACATTGACGATAGTGGGAGTTAGTGCATGCATAACGTCAGTTTTAGAGACGAACTGCTAACTGATAATTCAGAGATTTTTACAACAAATGTATCTATATCATTGCTTTTATTTGTGATGTTTGCTTTTCCCCTTATTGTAGGTTTGGTACATTTATATTATAATGTATTGGCAGACTGAAGTGATCATAAAGCGCATGTGACAGTTTTGATCCATAACAAAAGCCAGTGACAAATTAAGATCTCTATCTTATCATAAAAAAACACATTGGAGTTGAATATATAAATATTGAATATTTCCATATTTATATACCACTGTATTTCAGCTTTAGCGTCTCCCGGTGCTGGCATGCTTGGGTTCCCTACACCAGCCACCCCCTCTCCTGCCATGTCTCTCAGCACTACCCCAACCAAGACTCTTCTTCAGACACCTCCTCCTCCTCCTCCTCCTCCTCCACCTCCTCCTCCTGTTCCCTCCACACCTTTGGCAGCAGTAAATCATACAGAGCAGCAAG